>NC_043701.1:123465100-123473658 GCF_006229205.1 Suricata suricatta | reverse complement strand
GAGTTCCTTGTATATTTTGGATACTAGCTCTTTATCTGATATGCCATTTGCCACTATCTTTTCCCATTCTGTTGGTTGCCTATTAGTTTTTTTTTATTGTTTCCTTTGCCTTGCCGAAGCTTTTTATCTTGATAAGGTCCCAATAGTTCATTTTTGTTCTTGATTCTCTTGTCTCTGGGAATGTGTCGAGGAAGAAATTGCTGCGATTGAGGTCTAGGAGGCTATTTCCTGCTTTTTCCTCAAGGGTTTTTATGGTTTCCTGTCTCACATTCAGATTCTTTATCCATTTTGAGTTTATTTTTGTGAATGGTGTCAGGAAGTGGTCTAATTTCATTTTTCTACATGTTGCTGTCCAGCTCTCCCAATACCACCTCTTGAAGAGGCTGTCTTTTTTCCATTGGACACTCTTTCCTACTTTGCCAAAGATTAATTGGCCATATACTTGTAGGTCCAGTTCTGAGTTCTCTATTCTATTCCATTGGTCCATGTGTCTGTTTTTGTGCCAGTACCGTACTGTCTTGATGATGACAGCTTTGTAGTAGAGGCTGAAGTCTGGGATTGTGATGTTCGTCATTTTGGTTTTCTTCTTCAATATTACTTTGGCTATTCGGGGTCTTTTGTGGTTCCATATGAATTTTAAGATAGTTTATTCTAGCTTTGAGAAGAATGCTGGTGCAACTTTGATGGGGATTGCATTGAATGTGTAAATTGCTTTGGATAATAATGACATTTTAACAATGTTTGTTCTTCCAATCCATGAGCACGGAATGTTTTTCCATTTCTTTGTGTCTTCTTCAATTTCCTTCATAGGTCTTCTATAGTTTTCAGCATACAGGTCTTTTACATCTTTGGTTAGGTTTATTCCTAGGTATTTTATGGTTTTTTGTGCAATTGTGCATGGGATCAGTTTCTTGCTTTCTCTTTCTGTTGCTTCATTTTTAGTATATAAGAATGCAACTGATTTCTGCACGTTAACTTTGTATCCTGCAACATTACTGAATTCATTGATCAGTTCTAGGCTCTTCAGAAAGAAAAGAGAAAACATGCAAATAGACAAAATCATGAAGGAAAATGGATCCATTACAACAGATCCCTCAGAAATACAAGCAATCATCAGAGATTACTATGAAAAACTATATGCCAACAAACTGGACAATCTAGAAGAAATGGACATATTTCTAAACACACATGCACTACCAAGATTCAAACGGGAAGAGATAGAAAATCTGAACAGACCCATAACCAGTGAAGAAATTGAATTATTTATCAAAAATCTCCCAACGAATAAAAGCCCAGGGCCAGATGGATTCCCAGCGGAATTCTATTAGATGTTTAAATCAGAGTTAATGCCGATCCTTCTCAAGCTATTCCAAAAAATAGAAATGGAAGGAAGACTACCGGACTCATTCTATGAGGCACATATCACTCTTATTCCTAAGCCAGGCAGAGACCCAGCGAAAAAAGAGAATTACAGGCCAATATCCTTAATGAATATAGATGCAAAAATACTCAAGATACTAGCAAATTGAATTCAATGGCATATAAAAAGTATTATACATTATGATCAAGTGGGATTTATTCCTGGGTTACAAGGCTGGTTCAACATTCGCAAATCCATTAATGTGATATACCACATCAACAAAACAAAAGAAAAAATCATGTGATCCTCTCGATAGATGCTGAAAGAGCATTTGACAAAATACAACTTCCCTTCTTAATAAAAACTCTCGAGAAAGTCGGGATAGAAGGAACTTACTTAAACATCATAAAAGCCATTTACGAAAAGCCCACAGCCAATGTTATCCTCAATGGGGAAAAACTGAGAGCTTTCCCCCTGAGATCAGGGACACAACAGGGATGTCCACTCTCACCACTGTTGTTTAACATAGTGTTGGAAGTTCTAGCATCAGTAATCATACAACAAAAGGAAATAAAAGGCATCAGAATTGGCAACGAAGAAGTCAAACTTTCCCTTTTCGCAGATGACATGATACTCTACATGGAAAACCTGATCGACTCCACCAGAAGCCTTCTAGAACTGATCATATATTTTTTAATTTATTCTTTAATTTCCTTGTTGACCCATTCATTCTTTCGTAGGACATTTTTTAACTTCCATGTATTTGGGGGTTTTCCCATTTTTTCTTATGGTTGATTTAAACGTTCATAGTTTTGTGATCTGAAAATATGCATGGTATGGTCTCAATCCTTTTATATTTGTTGAGGGTTGTTTTGTGACCCAGTATGTGATCTATTCTGGAGAAATGCTCCACGTCCCCTCGAGAAGAATGTGTATTCTGCTGCTTTTGGGTGAAAAGTTCTCAACCTATCCGTTAAGTCCACCTGGTCCAAACCGTAATTCAGAACCATTGTTTTCTTACTGATTTTCTGCCTAGATGACCTGTCCATTGCTGTAAGTAGAGTATTAAAGTCTTCTATAATCGTGGTATTATCAATATATTTATTTATGTTGTAGTTAATTGATTTATATTATCAATGTGTCTCCACATTGGGCGCATAAACATTTACAGTTGTTAGCTATTCTTGATGGATAGACCCTTTAATTATGATACAGTGGCCTTCTTCATCTCTTGTCACAGTCTTTGTTTCAGTATATGTGCTGCTGAAGGGAGCACTACAGTCTTTGTTTTAAAATGTAGTTTGTCTGATGTAAGTACGCCTACTCTAGCTTTCTTTAGACATCCAGTAGCATGATAGATGGTTCTCCATCCCTCCACTTTTAATCCTCAGTTGTAAAATGAGCCTCTTGTAGCCAGCATATAGATGGATCTTGTTCTATATCCATTCTGATACCCTATGTCTTTTGATTGGGGCATTTAGTCCATTTACATAGAGAGTGATTACTGAAAGATATGGATTTGGTGTCATTGTGTTATCTGTCAATTCCATACTTGTGGTAGTATCTGTGGTTCTTTGTAGTCTTTGCTGCTTTCTACTCACAGAGTTTCCTTTAGGATCTCCTCCAGGACTGGTTTAATGGTCATGAACTCCTTTAGTTTTTGTTTATCTGGGAAAACATTTATCTCTCCTTCAATTCTGAATGATAGCCTTGCTGGATAAAGAATTCTTGGCTGCATATTTTTCCTGTTCAGCACATTGAATATTTCCTGCCACTCCCTTCTGACCTGTCAAGTTTGAGTGGACAGGTGCTGCTACCCTTATATGTCTACCTTTGTAGGTTAAGGCCTGTTTGTCCCTAGCTGCTTTCAGAATTCTCTCTTTATCTTGTATTTTGCAAGTTTCACTATGATATGTCATGGTGTTGGCCTGTTTTTATTGATTTTGAAGGGAGTTCTCTGTGCCTCCTGGACTTGGATGGCTGTTTCCTTCCCCTGATTAGGAAAGTTCTCAGCTATAATTTGTTTAAATAAACCTTCTGCTCCTTTCTCTCTCTCTTTTTCTTCTGGAACTCCTGTGATAATGGATATTATTTCATCTCATTGAATCACTTAGGTCTCTAACTTTCCCCTCATGGTCTATAATTTCCTTACCCTCTTTTTTTCAGCTTCATCATTTCCCATACTTTTATCCTCTATTTCACCTATTCTCTCCTCTGCTTCGTCCATGCTTGCTGCCACTGCATCTACTTTATTTTGCATCTCATTTACAGCATTTCTTAATTCATCATAACTATTTCTTAGATCCTTGATCTCTGCAGCAACAGATTTTTCTGCTGTCTTCTATGATGTTTTCAATCCCGGCTATTAGTCTTACGACTATTATTCTAAATTACTGTTCCAATATATTTTTATATCTGTTTTGAGTAATTCTCTGGCTGTCAAACGTTCTTGGAATTTTTTTTGAGGAGAATTCTTCCATTTCATCATTTTTGCTAGGTTTTTGTCTTTTATGTGTTTAATGCCTATGTGTCCTACACTTGTGAGTATTACTATATTAAAAGAGGGTCGTACACTGTCCAGGGCCTGGCACTTTAGGAAGTGTTTTTGGAATGTGTTGAATGTACTCTGTTGTTGTATCTTTGGCTGTTCTATTCCACTGTTGTAGTGGTGGAATGTGTGGTCCTTCTACCAGGTGTGCTTTGATTTGTGCATTGAATTAACCCTGGAAAAAAGGGGACAAAGGAGCAGGGGAGCCTTATCCCATACAAAGAGAAATGAAAGGGGGAAAAAAATAAAGACCAGGCAGAGAATCAAAGAAACTATAAGGCTTAATCCAGAGAGAGAAGAAAATAAACAAGGAGATATAGAGGAGATGTAAAAAAAAAAAAATAGAGTAAAAATGCCTGCTTAAACAAACAACAAGTGCAGATAAATTTAAAAAATGATATATTTATATATAATAGAAATTGTCCAAAAAAAATCAAATCAGAAACTATAAGTCTGTTTTCAAAGGAAGGAAAAAAAAGAGGAGGGTACAAAGAAAATAAGGGAAAATGAAACCAAAACAAACAAAAACAAAAACAGACTAACATAAAAAACTGCAGGACAGTTTTCTCTTGGTGCCTGGGACCAGTGGCTGTGCTGGTTTGGAGGAGCAGCTGTGTGGTTCAGTCAGTGTCAGTGTCACTCAAGTAGATAAGCAGTTACTAGGCAGGGGTGGCGGGGTTTGGTGTACGTGGGTCCGCCTCTACTGGCGGCAACTGTCCTGTCCCCTGAAGCCCCACTGTGTTGTGGAAGAGGAGAAAAATGGCAACATCCCCAATCTCTTCTGTCCTCCATTTCATCATTTTTGCTAGGTTTTTGTCTTTTATGTGTCTTTTATGTGGTTCAGGCAGCTCACTGACTAGCACTGGTGGCTAACTTGTCCTGCTCCACAGTCTTCTGCACCTCCTAGGCACTTACCTGGGGTTCAAGCCCCTGATATCTTAAAGGATTCCATTCTGTGTGGACCGAGTTCTTGAATAGCGCCACTCCGCCCAGCGGACAAAAGGTCTCTAGCTGGTGCCTGCAGAGTCTTGAGTCTTCTGTCCTTGGAGGGGCAATACACCCTCTTCCCACAGTACTCAAGGGAGGGGACTGTTCTCTCCCAGTGCGCCCCTGAGATCGTTAGGGAGTCTCAGGGCCATGTTCCTACTCCCCAAGGTGCACGCACATGGTGGTGGCTCCAGTTTGGGCAAAGTCACACACCCCTGAAAACTCCAATCTTTAGCTCCTAAGGCTGTTTGCAAAGTAGAAACTGGCTTTTTCCATATTTTTCATTCCCCATCCTGTGGTCTGAAGAGGTTTTTCTCTTGTCCAAATACAATCTTATTCTTCCCCAACCTCTTTTCTCTTCTGTCTCTCCACAAAATGGGGTCCCCCTCTCTGTGCCTATGCTGCCTGTTTTATCTCTCCCAATTCATGAACACACATCTCTGTCCTGCTAACCTGTCTCTTTTCACATGTGGAGATTTTTCTGTTACTCCACAGACTGTATTTCTGATTATTACAAGTATTCTGACTTCAATACAGCTGTGTTTGAGGGATGAGGGAAATTCCAGTCCCCCTACTTCTTTGCCATCTTCCCTACCCACCAGTTGTTTTCAAGTGTCATGTTTCAAGGCACAGCCATACCATGGATGTCTCAGCATTCTGTTCATCTTGATGGCTGAATAATATTCCATTATGTGGACATACCACATTCTATTTCTCCATTTATCAGTCGATGGATTTGTTCCTACTCTTTGGCTATAAACATTTGTGTACAAGTTTTCCTATATAAGTAAGTTTTATATATATATCTATCTATATGAGTGGTATTGTTGAGTAAGATGGCAACTGCCACATTTTTTATGAACTGCAAAGCTGCTTTCCAAAATAGTTGTACCATTTTACATTTCCATCAGCAATGGGTGAAGGTTCCAGTTTCTTCGTATCCTTTTCAACATTTATTTTGTTGCATATCTTTTTGATTTTAGCACTTCTAGTGGGTGCAAAGTGGTATCTCATTGTGGTTTTGATTACATTTCCATGATAGCCAATGATGTTGACCATCTTTCATGTGCTTATTGGCTATTTGTATATATTCTTTGGAGAACTGTCCATTTAGATCCTTCTCTGTTTAAATTGGGTGATTTATCTTTTTATTATTGAATTGTATGGATTTTTTTTACATATTTCAAAATTTTTACCTAAGGAAGATTTTGAGAAAGCCAAAGATCTTATAAGGAAAGGAGATGTGCTTGAAATAAGAGAAATTAATGGGGAGACAACAGAACTACCCTTGTTTCTCAAAGCATCAGTTATGCAGTTTTTTAAATAGATGGATTATTATTTCCAATGTAAAACATCATTTATATCAAGCCAAGAGGAAAACAAAATTTATTTAGGAACTCTCAAACACAAAGATTCCAACAACCAATACAAAAAACAAATTTAACCCAGAATCCTATGATGTCTTGTAATACCAGAAAACACTATATATTAAAAAAAAGTATTGAGCAAAATTATGACCTTTTGTGAAAAGCCCCTTGTTTCTTGTGCAGTTTGGGTTATGACTTTTATAAAAATAATTCTAATTGTCAGGATTGGGGTTAGATCATAAAAATAGGTGTGGTGTTGAGGTGGCCACAAGCCTTTTCAGATAAGCTTGAACTATAGTTTATGCCTCATGCACTCCCTCAGGTACTTTTTACATTTTTACAGAAATTTACTTAAAATCTGATTTAGGTGTGCTTGGGTGGGTTAAGCATCCGACTTCAGCTCAGGTCATGATCTCACAGTTCGTGGGTTCGAGCCCCATATTGGGCTCTGTGCTGACAGTTCAGAGCCTGGAGCCTGCTTTCGATTCTGTGTCTCCCTCTCTCTTTGTCTCTCCCCTGCTTGCACTCTGTCTCTCTCAAAAATAAATAAACATTAAAATTTTTTAAAAATCTGATTTGAAAAACAGTAAACATGTTGAAAAGGAACCCAAATTCCCATGAAACTGAATTTTTTTTACATTAATAAAAAATGAACATTGGTCATTGTTCAATTATTTGGAGAGTGCTCAGTGAAAAATTCCAAAGTGCAGAATCATTGCAGATACATAGATTCTGAAACCATTTGGTTGAGCTTCATTGAAAATGCATGTATTGCACTAAATAATGAAAAGTGAAGTGTTTCAGGGGGAGCGGGTGTTGGTGGTGCTCCTATTAAATCACACTTTAAAAAAATATGTTTATTTTGAGAAAGAGTATGAGCTGGAGAGCAGCAGAGAGAGGGAGGGAAAGAATCCTAAGCAAGAAAGTGCAGAGCCCAACATGGGGCTCTCTCTCATGAATCAGGAGATCATTACCTGAGCCAAAATCGAGTTCCATCAGGAGTCCTGGGACACTTTACTGACTGAGCCTTCCAGGTGCCCCACGCTATGATTTTTCTTTTTAAGTCTGATTGTCTTCTCCGAATATTCCACAGGGTGGCAGTGCAGGAAAGCCACATATTGTTAAAAATTCTATTTGAGGTGAACATTATGGTACACAGATTGACCCTGCCAAAGAATTTAAGGCTTTCTACCTATAAAAGACTATTTTTTTGAACTAGGAGTTGTTATTATACTGGATTAGATTTTTTAAATAAAACACGAGATGGAAGATGACTCACATTACAAATTTCTTGTGTTTTGTTTGTTTTAGCCCACGAATATTCACACAGTGAGTTCACGTACATTATTCAACATGTGATTTGACTTACATGCCCATGCCAGTAACTCCATTGCACAATACATAGACTATATTGCTTCCTAATATGACAAATGTGAGCTGTGATAGTCATATAAATGAAAATAGATTTTGAAAACCAAAGTTATGAGCTCTTATAAGTATCTACATAGTGTGTTGGAATCAGTATAAATATTCACAAGTAGAGATAAAAGTATATCACTTAATCAAGAAATATGAGTGAGCACAGAAGTGTTTAGTATTCCATGGGGATTTTTAATGTTTAACCAAGACTTTCCTTATTGTACAGAGCTTTGCATGTATACTCTTATTTGCCTCACTTTTATAAAACATTTGACTTTGTTTCTAAGTTAATGAGCAATAAATGTAATTCATATTTGCTATAAATTTCAAAACCCATTTGATACATGTCAACTAGAAATTTTATCAGCCGGGACACCGTGTAGTAAGAGATCAGGGACTCATCTGCAGCCAGTGCCTAGCCTGCTGCCGCGATTGCATAGGAAAGCAGTACTCGTCTGAGCTACATTTGATGTGTACTCCGGATCTGGAAACAGATCAAGAATTTGAATAAACTCTGCGAGATTCTATCAGGGACGTAGTAAGAATGCTTTCCAAAAGAGTCTGTAAGTGCAATCAAATAATCCCAAGCCTGTTTCCTGGCCCTTTCCTGCCCTCCACCTCCCACTCCCCACTCATCTCACTCCTACCCTTCACTTTCACCCACTTCACCTCCTACCTCACCCCTCACCCCCCACCTCTCACCCTCCACCCACTTCACCCTCCACCCACCTCACCCCCACCCTCTACCTCTCACTCCCCACCTACCGCTCACCTCACCTCCTACCTTCTACCTCTCACCTTCACCTACTTCACCCCCTACTCCCCCCACCTTATCCTATACCCTCCACTCCTCACCCACCCTCCATCCCCCATCCTC
>NC_043701.1:123425855-123465000 GCF_006229205.1 Suricata suricatta | reverse complement strand
GCACCTGGGTGGCTCAGTCAGTTAAGCGTCTGGCTTCAGCTCAGGTCATGATCTCATAGTCCATGGGTTCAAGCTCTGCGTCGGGCTCTGTGCTGACAGCTCAGAGCCTGGAGCCTGTTTCGGATTCTATGTGTCCCTCTCTCTCTGACCTTCCCCTGTACACACACACTCTCTCTCTCTCTGTCTCAAAAATAAACAAACATTTAAAAAATTTAAAAATAAAATAAAAAAATGAAAGAGCATTGGGGTTATTTCCTGTCATCCTTATCACACTGTCTCAAAGGAGACTTCATCTCCCTGAACATCCATTGTCTGAAGCTAATGGAGTTGGCTTAATATAGGAAGAAAGGCCTGGGCAAATATTCAACTTGTTCATAGGCTGTCAAAGTTCATCCTGTACATGACTTCCTCAGGATGGTGGAGGAGCCACACTGGGATAATTTCACTTGGCAAGAACTTGTCGTGCTCTCTTTATTGCTGTAAGATCTTACAATAATGCTGATAACCATTTTATTCCTGATCCCATGCAGGGTCTCCTCCCAGGCCTCAACATTAATATACCAGAATCATAATATTTGATCATTTGCTTGTTCAGCTTTTTCTTGTTCGGCTTGTTCATATGTTTTTTAAAAGTTGTCCATTTTTCTTATTTTATTATTATTTAAGAAAGTAAGTACCATATTCCATATTCTTCCATGTCTGGTCAGTTCCTAGAGTTAAAAAAGGAATAAAATAAATGTCTTGGAATGATGAGTGCAGTGGAGATGGCTAATTGCCTGAGTGCTGGCAGGTGTCCTGCTGTCAGTGCCGGCCTGAATCAAAGGAGGCCTGGAAGGTGCTGGTTACAGAGGACTAGGTCCTGTCAGCCTGGAGCCCTCCACAAAAGACCTCGGGAAAGTTTACCGTAGGGAAATCCAAAATACCTTGTAGACCAGCTTTCTTCTGGGCAGTCAGGGCACTTAACTCAATGCCTTCATAGAAAGCTGGAGAAAAGTTGGTTTGAAGAAAAATCAGCATTCATGTGGTAATAGCGATTGTTATACCATTGCCTCATTGGGAACATGGCCACCTTGGAGCCCAGCACAGAGGAACAATGGCTCTCTGCCTTGTGTGAACATTTGGCCTACTTGCTGTGAAGTTATCAATTTCTACTTTGCAATTAGCCATCAGAGCAGTGTTTATTGATAACTCTTTAGATGTAGTATAGACTTTTTTGAACATTCTGAATTTTCACTGCAGTCCATGAGCTGGTAGGATAAAGCATGGTGTGGAGACACTGTGTGGCCCAGGTGGTTTGGAAAAGAAGCTGACAGGCAATGGGTAGAATGAGTCAGAAAGGTAGAGACACAGGAAGCATCATCAAGAAGTATGTGGTTGGACAGGGGATATCTTTATGCCAAATATTCTAGAATTTCCACTCTAATGATAATATTACAAGTTAACATTTGTTATGTTCTAGGCCCTATGATAATCCATTACATGCATTAGCTCCTTTAATTCTCAAACCTGTACAGCACACATTTTTCCCCCCTGTGCTTACAGATGCGGCACCCAAGGCTCAGAGAGGTTAAGTTCCTTTAGCCTGGGGTCACACAGCTAGGATAGAGTAGAGTTGAAATTCAAATCCAGATCTTTGGTTCCAAACTTAAGACTCTTGGTTATGAAAGACGTTTTTTAAACTCTAGGAAGCTGATTTTTCTAGGAAATGGAGGCATGAGTGTTCATTGTTTTTCTCTCATTTCCCCCAAGTTGATTGACTATATTCTCTCCTAATAAATTTTCTGGGGGTGTGGGCAGGAGACTATGTCTTAATTCTGACTTTTAAAATGAAGTCCCACAGACTGTGTGACGTATAAACAACAAAAATTTATTTCTCACACTTCTGGAGTCTGGAAACCTGAGAGCAGGGTGCCAGCATGGTCACATTTGGTTGAAAGCTCTCTTCCAGGTTACAGACTGCCACCTTTTGTCCTCACATGGCAAAGCCAAAGCTAATTAGCCCTCTGGCTTCTTCTTATAAAGGCACTAAACCTATTCTTGAGGGCTCCCCCCTCATGACCTAATTACCTCCCCAAAGCCCTACCTCCTAATGCCATCACATTAGGAGTCAGGATTTAGCATATGAATTTAGCAAGGACACAAACATACAATCAATAGCAATACATGTAACTCGGAGGATTGCCCGTACTGTGCCTGGGGCAAACTCTGTTCACATCTGTGGCCCTGATGTAATTATTGGTACCTCAGAAGTGTGCCAATTTGGACCACAAATGACATGGCGTCCCTATGAATAGCCTCACTTCTGCCAGAGTGGATCTGAGAAGTGAAATGACCCATCGGTTGGAGTCCATAAGCAGATGGGTAGTTTCTCTTCCTTTCCTGTGGACCACCCACTCCATCCCAAGTCAGGCATCTTTTAAGGAATGACAACTTTTGGTCATTGAACTGTTTTGAGTGTGGATGTTCTGCACTGCAGATCAGTGAATTCTGGCTCAATCTTCTCTCACTCTCCTGTATCTACATTCCACAGTTCTTTCCTCCTTTTCCTGGCATTCATTCTTCCAGCAGTGTCAAAACATTTTGTGCAGACTTCCAAGCTCATGAAACGTTGGCCACTCCATCTCAATCGAGGAGGTTAGTCAAATGCATTGGTTAGAGAAAAAACTTTAAGTAATGGTTTTCTAATTACATTATATTCCGATGGGTCAGATGAGATGCTTAAGTAAAATTTCCAAAACTTCCATACAATTGTCTACAACTTCATATGATTGCTTATGACTTGCACATAAGCAGATCTGGAACCACATTGGATAAATAGATATTCTTACCAGTCATCACAATCAAGTAGGACTAGCAGTTTCCAAAGATTTATTTTGCCTTTGGGAAAGAGAGTATGAAGATCAAAGTAAGAAGATTCTGTTAGTTTTACTTTATTCTATATTTTAACTCAAGAGTGATGAAATACTAAATAATGTATACTATTAATAATATATTTGCATATGGTGCTCTCGTTTTTCAAAGAAGTTTTGCATCAATTTGATTACTTGATACTCCAACACTCATGCGATTAAAGTAGGGTAGGAAATTTTAATCTGTTTTTATAGAGGAAGCACCTGTACTGGGGAGTCTACTGAACTTTTGGACTGTCAATACATTTGTTGTTGATATTATCCAATAAAACACATGGGAGTCTCAATATAAAGAGCAGTGCTTATTCTTGAGGACTGGATAGGAACTGATACTGAATTGCCTTTATCAGAATATGGAGGGCAAATTAACACAGGTCTTCCTCCTACCAAAGAAAACCTCCCTGGTAGAGTTGCTCCATTGCCTCTGCATATTTAGTGCAAGTAATTGCAGTTTCAAAATGTCATAGTCCATTCTATCCCCATGGAAACGAGGTTGGAAACCACCCAGCTCTTTTTATTGGACTCACAGGAGAGGATAGTATCAATTTATTCAGGGAAATTCAGCATGTTTCATATCCAGGCCTTTCTTAAGTCTTAGGAAGTGATTTCAATGCTGATGGAGTTTTCCGGAAACAAGTGTCACAGGACATTGCTAGTAAATCCATGTTCTCACAGCTGTGGTATCATTTTTACAACTCTGGCACCACAGGGAATGATGTTATGGTATAGTAATGAAGCAATCAAGTCCTGTAAAAGTTAACTATAAGGAACAAAACAAAACAAAACAAAACAAAAGTGGAGGGCAGCTCTTTGGAGGGAATGTTCTAGATTAATATCTTCTTAAGCTTTGTCTGTCTTGGTACTGAGCTACTAATGCAAGTCACAGCACCCTGAAAAATGATGAGTTGTGTTTATAGAAGCTCATCATATTTCAAAGGAGTGCTGAGCACAGAATCTGGGGATGGCTCCACATTCAGGACTTGATAGAACTGTACTCCTGCTTGGTTGTGTCATGGACAGCTTCATTGCTCCGGCTCCCTCTTTTGGTATGCTTGCTTAATTCAGTGATGGTCCAAACAGGCTTTTGATGGACTTTATAAACAGCTTTCAAGAGTTCATTGCCTGCACTCATTGCATGAAAATGCAATTCAATTAGCCATTCAGAATTGGGTACTGGAGGAAGCAAAGCAATTGGAAAAAGAGATATAGCTGCTTACTGCTGATGTGGGCTCTGGCTCCCGAGAGGGCATGTTGATGCTGATGGTATTCTCTGAACTCAGTGCTGGGTGCCTCCTCAAGGATGGAAAACAAGGGTGCTTGATGGAGTGAAGGCCTAAGATGCTCATTACTAACTGTATTGTCTAACTGCTTATGTAAACTGCTTATGCTTATGTTCTTCCCAGAAGGAACTTGGGTGGTACTTACCTATTCCGTGCATTTACAAAAACTTTGGCTCCAGTCTGGCTCTAATATCTAAGCCACTGACTAACCTGGTGACCTTGGTAAAGTCACTTCACTTCTCTAGACATGAAGATTAGATGCCATCAGTATTTTTCTGCTTTTTTATTTATTAAGCCATGAACCCTTTTAAAAACATTAAAATTTCATGCCCCTGTGTTTTTTTAAATCATAAAATGCCATGGTGACTACAGTCAAAACAGTGTCATACTGAATATGCCATTTTTGAAAAATACTTAGCAGACTCAATTCTGATATGCCAATTCCTTTTACTTTCCAAGTTTGAACTCTGGAGGTTTCTGAGGCCACTAAAACCCCTATGTTCCATGTCATAAGACCTATTGATGCAAAAGTGCTTTTAAAACAAGCACCTTGTGGGCTTTTATTTTAATCTTCATGGTTCATCAACAAAAATATCAAGGAAGCTCACTTTACTCTTTACTTTTTCTGGGAATGAACTGCCCTGGACTTTCCCATGAGGTGCCCACACATGTACAGGCCAACATCAGGATGTGCCCATCTGTCTGTCTTTCCCGATACCTTTCTGTAGTTTTTACCAGAAACAAATGTTGACTGATGTCTTCTTTGATAATCTCTGCTCACTTTCTTGATTTAAATGTAGTGTTTTGTCAACTTGGTTACCCTCTTTGAAATGTGGGATATAAATGTTGCTCTAAGTCTATGGATGATTCTCAGAATGACCTTCATCAAATGTCCTGTTAGTTGTCTAGTTTATTCTTTATCACTTACTTTGCTGATCTGGTTGCATAGAATGTTAGCTCCAGATGGGAACTCAGAGTGTCAGATTGAACCCTCTCGTATTTTAGATGAGAAAACTGAGGCTCCAAGTTCATTCCAAATGAACTTCTCTTGGAATCTTTTATGATTTTGCTTAAATGGCAGCCTCTCCTTTACTATGGTTACATGACACCTACCATTTTCATAGGCCCTGATTCCCATTAGCTGTTCTTTTACATACATACTGTCTCCCTTACTTCATAAATGTAGAACTTGGGTGACCTAATTGAAGATGCTGATTTGTGCTTTGCTAAAAGCTTCTAAAGCTATAAATAAGTAATTGTAGGAAGATGCTTGATGGCCTTTCAGCTAAAATAATAATCTCTTGGATTGATAGAGTTTCTTTCCTACAAGAGCTAAAAGCACCTCTTACATATTAGCACATTTATCTTCAATATCCTTGTGGAACTACAGGGATAGATTTGATCATCTGGATGACTCAACAAAGCTTTGAACATGGCTTTTTCAAATGACCCACTATGTGTCCTGCCCATAAGCTAAATCAGAGTTGGTGGGATTTAAAAGAAATTATAAGGCAAAATTCTTGCTTTAGACTCGTTGTCACAGTAGGATATAGCATCATGAGGCAAGACAGAGGACCTCAGGAGGATTTGTATAGCTATGAAATTATGAAAAGTAAAAGACGGTCATGTCACAACTGGAGTTAAATGCAGGGATGTGTCAGCTATGGGAGCAGGTTGGATGGAACCTAGAGTTCTACTGCAATAAGGAGGTGGGAGTGAGAACTACGTTTATGTTAGATGGCAAGGCATCTGTGATACAGTGGGAGTTTTATTGGCCACACTGAAAGCAGGAAGCAAGGGGAGACCAAGGGAGAAGGTTAGAGAATGTGGTAAGCTGCAAAGGTTAAAATACAAATCAACTGGAGAGTAAAATATTAATTTGAAATGTATCTATATTTGCATACCATTTCAGGTTTTTTTAAAGTATTTTGAAGTATATTTCGAAGTATAAAGAACCCAAGTGGTGAGTGAACATGGCTCCCAGGGTGAAATGAAAGGCAGAACCTTTCCTATTTACCGATGACTGTAAGTGCTGCAAAGAATCTATTATTTAAACATATAGGACTTAAAAATAGATGTGGAAGGGGAAACAGAATCACTACATACTCTTATATTATTTCTCAATATTTATTTTATAGTCTTATCAGTGTGGTAGCCTACAGCCTCTTTTTATCTGCCTCTATTGTTCTCTGAATTCAAATCCATCTTTCCAATACTTCTAGATGTATTTGTCTAAAACATGTCTCTTACCTGCCAAAGCCTTCCAGTAGTTCCTCATTTGCCTAAAAAATCATCCCAATATTTTTAGTTGGGTGTACAAAGACCTACCACTTGGCCTCCCCTGAGCCCTCCAGCTTCCTTTCTTGCCACTCAACTACTTTGAAATGTACTATGATCTCACTTGTATTTATACCCGTCCCCTTTGAAACATCACCTTTTCATATCTTTTTCTGTTTTTTCTGCTGGTATATCTTTTATCTCTCTTATTAACATGACTTTACTCATCCTACAAGATTAAGCTGAGGTGCCATCTTGTCCATGAAGTAACCCTGAACTATACCTCTTTCCTGTCTCTAGTTGGTCTACGCCCCTCTTTGGGGGTCATATATCCCTTTGCATGTACTGTTCTATCATTGAAATAGTACACTGAATACAGTGAAACAATAATAAATGTCTTTAAACTGCATTGTTTACTATGTGTCATTATATCTATTCAATCTCTGTAACCACTTCATCCTTGGCATATAGGAAACAATCAGGGAAGGCTTGTTGAATAGAATTAATGAACCTATAAGAGGTATTATCTAGATTTTCCTTATGGTAAAACTCATTTTCAAAGTGATTCTCTAACTTTACTAAGCCTCGCAGCTTGAAGGTGGGGGGAAATAATGACTGTTATAACATACTGCAAATCAAACCTCTGCTTTAATTTCTGTCTGCTCCATCAAATTTTAAGGACAGAATTTAAGGATAAGTATAGGAATGGTACCTTTTTTTTGTTCTCATTCCCTAAAGCCAGAATATTAATATAGTAGGTGCTCAATAATGTTTAATGGGTTGGACTTGAAGTTTCTTCTTATACCCCTTTTGATTTATTTTTTCTTTGGCAATAGGGATTATGTCTACCTTTGAATAAAGGTACTAAAGAGTCACTATCAACTATTTTATAGCTTACAGGCATTCAAAAAACTTGATTGGTTTTCCCCCTAAAATTAGCCATCTAGATCCTCTTATTATGCATAATAGTGACAAAGTCATTATTATGACCTTGTTATCTATCTCCAGTGACTCAAGGTGTAATAAGAGTGGCCACATAATTGGGCACACTTTTGAGAATAAAAGGGAGTGTTGTTAATAATTACATCAAGAGAGGAAACTGAAACTGTCCTGAGCAAACCAGGATGTGTGGTCACCCTGAGTGTGATAAATCGCAGATAGGAGAGACTTAATCCAATGCTTTTGACCTAGTCCTTAAATCAGACTTGTGTTGTGTTTGGAGTTTTCCATATAGTAGAAAAGCTCTGGCAGTCTAGCACACCTTCTCAAAATATAAAATTCCTGGAAGAAATCTGGGATGGCCAAGGAACTAATATGTTCTTACTAATATTAATATGCTTGCATGTACCTTGAAGTTTATTTTTCTGTGAAGCCACTGTTAGAGGTAATTTTTATGAAATAATGGTAGGAGAGCTGTTTGCAACCAGTGCTACAGAACTCTAGTGTGCTGTAAGCCTTTTCACAGGAATACTGCCAAATTTGGAGTGTTGTGTAAAACGTGTATTCTGGGTCTTCATGCCATCTCTAGAATGCTTGTCTGCTGACATCCTGTCTGACATAATGAGTCATGAAATGCAATGGAGAATAGAGACCAAGTGACTCTTAGTTAAAAGATAGACTGTTTGGCAACATGAAGCCATTGACAAAGATGGTGATTTTCCTGAGATATACAAGAAGTTTGCTTTGTTGATATGTAAGAGATATGGTCAAGGCAGGAGGACTATGTCCTCCATAGTCACTCTGGCCAGAAGTGTATCCACATGGAGATTGGGACATCTTCAGATGCTATCACAGACACTGTTAGTCAGTGTGTCTGCTGTTGTTCATTGCTAGTAGTTCTGGGGGCTACACTAGAGTGTGCTAGGAAAACAAAAGGATTGAGAAAGGTTATCGCAGAATAGGAATTCCTTACTGCCCTATCCTACCTTGCATAAGATTGTTTTGATTCAGACACAGCAGTGGATATTCTTTTTTTTCTTTTTCTTCTTCTTTCTAACCAACTCTGTCAGTAGTAAAAGAAAGGTCAGGTGCAGATATTTGGGGTGGAAATAGATCACAAACAAGTTTTTCTGTCTCAGTTAAGTTTGTCTTCTTTGGTTCTCATGCCCTACAAATATATTTAGGACATATACCTATGGAGAATTTCACTAGATTGGTTTTCACCTGCACTAATATGACCTCCTTAGAGGTCATTGGGAATTATTTGGAGGTGCGTTGTTTGCCACAGTGATTGGAGGGACACCATTGACATCAGTTTGCAAAGGTCAGGAAGAGTAATAACCCTTCACCCTTCAATGCGCGGAATTGTCCTGCACAGTAAAGAACTGGCCTTTCTCACATGTCAGTCGTGCCCCTTTGTGCAGTCCTGGGAGAGTGTATATTCTGATTTGGATATCATACATCTCTTCTCTTCATATGTATGAAGGTGAAACAAAGTCTTAGGTTTTAAAGTCACTGAAAATTACTTCTAGATCACCTTATTCTGCTAGTTGATGTGACTGTTTAACAACTATTAAAAAATACTTGGCAGAACCCTCTTTATTACCTTTTACAATCTACCTACTGTCTACTGGCATTTTAAAACTTCTCCTATTGCAATAGCTGTACAAAGGCCATTATAGATTAGGAGGGAAAAAAGACACCATATTTATAAATTAAATTAATGAAAGGCCAAAGAAAAATGTGTTACTCTAGCTTTGCGACCTAGAAATGAATAAAATAATGTGTTGCCAAATCCAAGTTGAGCTGAAATATAACAGATAAGATTTTTATAAAAAGATAGCCTACTTCTTACCCCTAGAAACTTAGATTTTAGGCAGACATTTATGATTATTTCAACTTAGATAGCAGTATAAGTTCTGGATCTCTTGGCAACTCATCCAAAGTTTAGAGTAGTCTTTCTCAATTAAAATCTACACTGCTGGGGTGCCTGGGTAGCTTAGTCTGTTGAGTGTTTGACTTCAGCTCCAGTCATGATCTCACAATTTTTGGGTTTGAGCTCTGTGTCAGGCTCTGTGCTGACAGGTCAGAAGCTGGAGCCTGCTTCAGATTATGTGTCTCCCTCTGTCTCTGCCTCTCCCCTGCTCACACACACACACACACACATACACACACACACACACACACACACACTCTCTCTCTCTCTCACTCTCTCTCTCTCTCTCAAAAATAAATAATAAGCATTCAAAAAAATAAAATTTACACTGCTAATCACATGTAAAAGCAGAAAAATTTTGTCGGTGGAAGATGCTCAACAGGTATTTGTTGACAGTTTTATGAGTGAATAAGTGAATAAATGAATGAATGAATGACTGTTTCTTGTGGCTTTTTAGTAGCCAGGATTCCATGGCTCTAAGCCATAGCCAAGAGTAATTAGAGGTAGAATTGTTTTGGGGAAGACTTTGGTAGAAGTTTTTTAAAATTAAAAGGCAAGAAAAAACCAACATTTAAAAAATACTCCAAGCATAGATTAGTCTGAAAATAGATTATTTCTTTATCTCTCAAACCCAACTCATTTCCAAAGCCTTGCTGCATAATATCTGCACAGAACTTTTTTCCAAGGCCTTCTGTATTTTTATACTACCTAGTTCTAACAATCCATTTTGGGGTCTGGGCCCTCCAACAAAAGCCACATCTCAACATCACTTTCTCCTTTTGGCTTCCAGCATGCCCCTTAAAATAATTGAAGTCTGTGGGTTTTAAATATAGACCTGCCTGATGCAACTTGATTACAATGACCACGTTTGAATTTCAGCACGAATGCTATGTTTACAATGTCAGAGTATGTTTGGAACTTTAACAGTGTATCTTAAAAGGTCTATTGAGGTTATCTGTACCTGGTTAGCACTTTTCCTTGCGTGCTTATCTATCTGCTCAGCATAAGGGCTAAGGTTTTACTTAGCTAGCCCCCGAGAATGAGGGCTTGAGGGAGCAGCTAGGGGGAGAAAGGAAAGGTCACAGGACCCTGCCACTATCGTACCTGCGGAGACACTGTTGGCGGAAATGCACTTCCTCTACTCACTTCCTCTTGCTTGATTTCCCCATAAGAAATCGACAGGTGATCGCTTCAGTCCCACAGGGCTGTAGGTGGCACACACGGCCCCTCCTCACTCTTCCCAGTGTCCTTGCAGTTTGCCTGGAGTGCTGAAAAGTTGGCATCTCCTCCCACACAGACTTACTCACAAAGACTTTTCCCTTTTTGCTCCTCTTTTTTGTGTGTGTGGTAAAATATATATAATGTAAAATTTGCCATTGTAACCACTTTTAAGTGACATTAGTTATATTCACAATGTTGTTTAACTCGATTATCTATTTCTAAAACCCTTGTGTCACCCCAAACATAAATTCTACTGTACCCATTAAGCAATGACTCCCAGCCTCCTCTCCCTTTAGCCCCTGGTGACCTCTGATCTACTTTCTGTTTTTATGAATCTGCCTACTTTACATATTTAAAGTAAGTGAAATCATCCTGTGTTTGTGTTTTTGGGTCTGGCTTACTTCACCAAGCATAGTGTTCTCAGGGTTCATCCATGTTGTAGCATGAATCAGAATTTCATTCCTTTTTATGGCTGAACAGTATTCCATTGCATATCTATATCATATTTTGATTATTCGTGTATCTATTGATGGATGTGTTTTCCACCATTTGGCTATTGTGAATAATGCTGTAGTGAACATTTCACATGCAAGTATTTATATGAACCTCATATAGTAATTCTGTTTAACTTGTTGAGGAGCCACCAAACTATAACCTTTTATTAATTCCCTTTTGTGAAAGGGATCATCTCTTCTTCTTCCCCAAGTCTAGAGAAGACCAGATGCATTATTAAAACTTGATATGATTTTATTTATACCTCAGGATCTGTGTCTTATGTGTAAGCACTGATCATTTGGGTGGGAAGGGAGAGTGTCATATCTGGATAACAGTTCATTTAGATGGAGACTAATACAAAACACAATATTCTCCTAAAAATGTTTTCTTTGTATTTGTTTACTTTATGGAACATACATTTTCTTTGTTCTGGGTGTAAGTTCACTGTATTTGTACAATAAGTTCACCAATAACTGTACTGGAAGGCAGGCACACTTAAATTTTATTTTAATTTATTTATATTCAAATTAGTTAACATACAGTGTAGTATTGGCTTCAGGAATAGAACCCAGTGATTTATCACTTACATATAACACCCAGTGCTCTTCCCAACAAGTGCCCTCCTTAATGCCCATCACCCATTTAACCCATCCCCCCACCTACCTCCCCTCTAGCAACCCTCAGTTTGTTCTCTGTATTTAAGTATCTTTCTCATGGTTTGCCTCCTTCTCTGTTTTTATCTTATTTTTCCTTCCCTTCCCTTATGTTCATCTGTTGTGTTTCTTAAATCTCACATATGAATGAAATTATATGATATAATTGTTTCTCTGACTGACTTATTTTGGTTAGCATAATAACACTCTATTTTCATCTACGTTGTTGCAAATGGCAAGATTTCATTCCTTTTGTTTTTTTGTTTTTTTTTAAATATTTTTTAAATATTTTATTTATTTTTAATACAGAGAGAGACAGAGCATGAGAGGGGGAGGGGCAGAGAGAGAAGGAGACACAGAATCCAAAGCAGCTACAGGCTCTGAGCTAGCTGTTAGCACAGAGCCTGACACGGGGCTCGAACCCACAAACGTGAGATCTGACCTGAGCTGAAGCCGGAGGCTTAACCGACTGAGCCACCCAGGTGCCCCGATTTCATTCCTTTTGATCGCTAAGTAGTATTCCATGGTGTGTATGGTGTGTGTGTGTGTGTGTGTGTGTGTGTGTGTGTGTGTGTGTGTATACCACATCTATTTTATCCATTCATCAGTCATGGACATTTGGGCTCTTTCCATACTTTGACTATTGTTGATAGTGCTGGTATAGACATTGGGGGGCATATGCCCCTTCCAATCAGCATTTTTGTATCCTGTGGATAAATACGTCATAGTGCATTGCTGGGTCATAGGTTAGTTCTATTTTTAGTTTTTTGAGGAACCTCCATCCTGTTTCCTAGAGTGGCTCTACCAGCTTGCATTCCCACCAACAGTGCAAAAGGGTTCCTCTTTCTCTGCATTCTCGCCCACATCTGTCGTTGCCGGGGTTGTTAATGTTAGCCATTCTGACAGGTGTGAGGTGGTTTTGACTTGTATTTCCCTACTTATGAGTGATGTTGAACATCTTTTCATGTGTCTGTTAGCCATCTGGATGTCTTCTTTGGAAGATTGTTTATTCATGTCTTCTGCCCATTTCTTCACTGGATTATTTGTTTTTTTGATGTTGAGTTTGATAGTTCTTTATAGATTTCAGATACGAACCATTTATCCAATATGCCATTTGCAAATATCTTCTCCCATTCTGTCGGTTGCCTTTTAGTTTTGTTGATTGTTTCCTTTGCTGTGCAGAAGCTTTTTATCAGGCACACTTTAAATTTAAAAGTTGAACAGAAGACTCAGGCCTGGGCCCAGGTCTGTGACTCATAGCTTGTATTCATTCCTTCCCACAAGGGCCCATGGCTTTGGCTTCCTGCAGTTATAGATTGTCAGAGTTGGAAAAGGGGGCCACCGAGATCATGTAAAAATCCCTCTTCTTTTCATAGATCAGAAAGATGATCTATGCCATGCCCATAACTCGGGGCTGAAATGAAGTGTCCAAACTCCTGACCCAGTACTTTTTATATTAAATTCATCTCTTTTCAAAGGATGTGTTTTAAAGCTTATGGGACATTTATAGATGTTTCCAAAACTTTATTCTTTTAACTTTTTTAATACTTCTGCATGAATAACTTTATTAATGGCTAATGAAAATTAGAACATTTCTGAGTTCTTTTTTAAAAAATTTCTTTTTAGAGTCACCTGGGTGGCTCAATTGGTTGGTCAGTGGACTTCAGCTCAGGTCATGATCTCACAGTTTGTGGACTTGAGCTCCGCGCCAGGCTCTGTGCTGACAGCTCAGAGCCTGGAGCCTGTTTCTGATTCTGTCTCCCTCTCTCTGACCATCCCCCACTCATGCTCTGTGTGTCTCTCTCTCAAAAAAAAATTAAAAAAGATAAAAAAATTTTTAATGTTTTATTTACTTTTCAGTGGAGCAGAGGAGAGGCAGAGAGAGAGGGAGACACAGAATCCAAAGCAGGATCCAGGCTCTGAGCTGTAAGCACAGGGCCCAGCATGAGGCTCAAACTCATAAACTGGGAAATCATGACCTGAGCCGAAGTTAGTTGCGTAAAGGACTGAGCCACCCAGGTTCCCCTGTGAGATCTTCTTCTTTTTTTCCCCCAAAACTTTAAACTTTATTTGAGAATATAAATGTTTATATCCAGTAGAAGTTCGAATTCACACATTAGCACTTTGAAACAATCAAATTAAGAATTTTTATTTTAATTTAAAACTTTATTGTTTAAATTAAAAACACTTAGAAGAGAATTCTTTTCTCGCTATAGATTGTAAATACAACTTTAACATTTTTACCTTTATTTAAATTTTTTTCTAATGTTTTTTATTTATTTTTGAGAAAGAGAGAGAGAGAGACAGTGTGAGCAGAAGAGGGTCAGAGAGAGAGGGAGACACAGAATCCGAAGCACGCTCCAGGCTCTGAGCTGTCAGCACAGAGCCTGATGCAGAGCTCGAATCCATGAACTGCGAGATCATGACCTGAGCCAAAGCTAGATGCTCAACTGACTAAACCACCTAGGCGCCCCTTATATATTTATCTTTAAAAGACTTAATAAAAATATGGACTTAGAGCCTGGATTTTGATCAGTTTAATAAGATGGAACTTTATGAAACTCAGGGTACTTTATATCTCTGAAAGTGTCACTCTAAATATAGAGGAATAAAATTTAAGCTCTCTGAAAATTTCTTTATAGAGTTGACAGGTTAATATGGAATTCTCAGTTAAATTTGCATTTCAGATAAACAATAAATAATTTTTTCTAGTATAAGTATGTCTATATAATATTTGAGACTTATACTAAAAAATTATTTATTGTTTATCTGATATTCAGATTTAACTGGGAGCCCTGCATATTATTTGCTAAATCTGGCAACCTTATTTCTGTTATATTTATTATTTTTGATAATATTTTTTTTAAGATTTTCTAATATTTAGATCATCCACAATTTACGTACTAGGTGTTTTGAAATGAATAGAACACATCTCTCTCTCAAGGAATTAACATCAAACCCAAACAGATAACATTCCTGTTGTGCTAAGTGCAGGTGTAAGAGCAAAGAGAAAGGATACACAGGCCGGCCCAGTGGTTCAGAGACACCTGGGCACAAGCTGAACAGGTGAGGGAAAGTTACCCATGTGATGGGACATATAAAGAGTGGTCCAGGCAGATGCAGTGGCAGTAGTGAAAGCTAAGAAGCATGAATCAACATGCTGTGTGTGCCCTGAGGCTTTTGCGAGAGGCAGAGTGGATAGTGCATTAAGCATGATCAGAGTTATGCTTCAGAAAGACCTTGCTGGGGGTGACGTGGAAGCATTTCAGGAGGACGGGATTGGTACTAAGAAAGTCAGCATTGAGACTATGCAATAGTCCACCTTAGACATGATGAGTCAGAACCAGGCTATGATAATTAAAAGTGAAGAAACAGACCAAATATTCCAGAGATCAAAATCACCAGTCCGTGCTTGTTGGTTAGATGTGGACCTAGCCCACAATAACTAGATTAGTGCTTTCACTTCAGGACAATGGAATTAAGTGTATATGTGGATAAAAAACATACGATTGCTTTATTTAAAAAAAAAACCTTACCATGGTAATTAATAGATGTATTCGTTTTCTTTTGGGTGATTATCTTGATTATATATATACATACATACATGCATACATACATAATGTTCCTTCCTCAAAATTCTCTATAGGGAGTAGGGTTTAATTTATTTCTGTTGATCTTTGATGTGGTATCATCCACTGGCCATTTTGTTCCCCTTCAGTAGTACCAATAAGCCTTCCATGAAAACCAGAGAAGTTCATATAGGTTTGCATCCACTCTTTCTGCAGGATGCTGACCACCTCTTAGGTGGCACATCAGTCTTTCACTTACATCTTTTTCTAGATCCATGGTTCAGCCACTTATATCTTTTTCTAGATCCATGGTTCAAGCATTCAAACAATGCATGTTTGAAACAATGCATGCTCAGACATCTATTTTTTAGTTCAAAACTATTACGTGAAACACCAACTCTGCACAGAATCCCATGTTCCCAGGAAACAGGCCTACACTATTAAACTCGCTTGACAAACAGATCAGCTTCCATGTGTTTTTATACCAGGTTTCGGATGTTGGCCTGGTTGGTGACTTTTTCTTTCATTCGGTCTTCTCTGCTGGCCCCAGTAAAGTTGCTCTTTCTTAAACCACCTGAATCCTGGCCCAGTGATTCATTTTTCTCTGAGACGCCTTCAAGAACCTTTATGCTTAATATCTGTCTTCCAGGACCTATGTTTCCCCTGGATGTGCATGTTCTCTAGAAGTCTGTTTTAGGTCTCAAACTTTTTCTTGCCCACTCACCTCTAGTCAGTTAATGTGGTTGTTTTCCATCTGCTGTACACTGCAAATGTCCATGTGATCTTCCTTTGCTAGGGACCTGCTCTGTTTTCCCACTTCTCTCAAATGTCCTCTCTACAACAGCCACTTCTCTTCACACTTCTCCATGGATCTCAGCAGGCTATTGTCAGGGATATTTTCTCTCAATAGCACACACAAAATACCTGGTTTTGCATGTATATTTTGGTGCGTTGTGACAAAAAAGACCTAAATAACCACCAGTGAAGTCAAGATATAGAGATAGAACATTACTATCTGATAAAACTTTTGACAATAGTAAAAAGTGTTCTGTACATCCAATACAGTAGCTGCATGTTGCTGTGTTCTTAAATATTGGAAATGAGGATGGTGTGGCTGAGAAAATTAATCTTTAATTTTGTTTAATTTTAAAATTTTTAATGGGTTCAAATAGCCACATATGGATACTGTTCTATATGGCAAAGCTCAGATATAGGACTTCCCATCACACCTGAATTTCCCTCATTCCTCTTTGTGGGCCTTCCCCTCCTATCCCTACTCATCAAGCACCACTGATGTTGAATTTTCTTACTTGGAACTTCTTGTAAATCAAATCATCTTGCTTTTTCTCTTTTATATCTGGATTTTTAAAACAGTTTTATTGACATATAATTCACATATCACACCATATGCGTATTGAAAATGTACAATTAAATGGTTTTTACTTATATTCCTAGATATGTGTGGGTCTGGCTTCTTTTGCTCAACATAATATTTTTAAAATTCATCCAGATATAATTGCATGTAACAGTAGTTTATTTTTATATATTTTCTATCTTAACAGAAACCAAAATGTAAATTACGATTGCTATAGCCCATGTAACAGATGTGTCTAGTATTTGAATGAGCAGGATTTCTGAGTCAGAAACTACTGTACTCTATGCCCCTGTTGCTCACGGAAGTCTTCCTGAGCTTTGGGTTTCTTTGTTGCCCTCGTAAATATCAGAGCTCATCCCACAACATGTTCGGCTCACTCTCATGGTAACAAAAGGCCTCTGGCCACTCTGCCACAAGAAAACTCTCATCTAGGAAATTAACAGGTTCATCCACGTATATTCATAATAATAGTAACAACAACAACAACTTGGAGCTTCTTAGAAAGTTAAAGCCTTTTCTCTCCTTCCAGCTTGAGCCTGACTGGCAGCTTGTGGCAGTGGACAGGAGTCCCTTTTTCACTTTATCACTGAGTATTTATCCTCCCTCTCCTGCTAGCTCATCCAGCTGTTGGCCACTCTGGGCTTGGAGCAGGGGGAGGGAGAACAGGCCACACAGATTGCTGATGTAATCAGGAGGTGGTTCCCTCTGGCTGCTATGAACTTCAAAGTGTCTCCTCTTTGTGCTTTGTACAGCATTAAACCTGCCTGTTTGCAGCTTTTAGGGGTGCCTTCTGAAAACGTTCAACTGTACTACCCATGACACAGGCTGGCCTCTCATTCTTCTTCCCTCAGCCTCTGGGAATACTGGAGGCCCTCTTGAACTGGATTTTTTGGGTAGCTACAGACAGACCATTTTCACCCCTGGGGCCCACAGCTGATCACAAGAACCACCCGGGCACATTGGCCCTACAGCAGGTGCCACAGGGATTTGTAGGCAGCTGCCAGTGCAGTCTGGTTCATTCTTTCTCCCGCCTGCTGTCTCCTGTCACTTGCGTGGAGATGCACGCAGCTTCTGGAACCCCAGACTTCCAAGGAACTCCCTGGGCCCTGCTCTCGCAATTGTGATGGGGGTGGGGGTTACTCAGAGCACACTGACATCTGGAGTGACTCCTGTCTAGTCTGCAGCTGTCTCCTCTCAGCTTTTCTAACCTCTCACAGTCTGGGATGAGCAGTAAACTGAGGTCACAAAACTGGCTCTCAGAGCCTGCGTTTGCAAATGCTACTGAGGCATCTAATAACTCACTCTGCAAGGTGGACACGCTTGCCACTGACTTTTTATGCCCTCAGCCAAGAGGGAGATTGAAGCAGTCTCATTGAACATCCTGTTAAACATGCATATGATTTTGGCAGCATTACACCATTGACCTTTATGTTGTGGTCTATCCCTATAGGAGAGATAGGCATATTTGTTTCAACCCTATCCACCTTCTAAAACCTGTTCCTTCACAGCGGCTTTCTTCCTTGACCTCGAAAGGACGTCTCCCCCAGAAATTGCATAGCTCCTTTTATACCTCTTTTTCTGTTTGTAATTACCTTTAAGACCTTTTACTATAGTTATTTGTGGATATGTCTTATATTTGTTGAATTGCACTGAAGATCGATCATTATATAAATAGCTTTGTACACTTCTGAGAAATACTCAGGATTTGTATATTCCCGTTATGTGCGGGAGTCTACATCACTTGAGAATGGGGAGTGCATTTAACAGCTGAACTCAGGGAGGCTACCTGCCCTGCAGGGGGTAGGTTTGGGAATTTGCAGAGAACAGGATTGAACTTATTTAGCAGAACAGGACTCTTGTAGGCATGCTTTTATTATAAACATAAATGTTGCTAAATTAAAATGCCATTTTTGGGGCACCTGGGTAGCTCAGTTGGTTAAGCCTCCAACTTCGGCTCAGGTCAGATCTCATGTTTGTCAGTTCGAGCCCCGCATCAGGCTCTGTGCTGACAGTTAGCTCAGAACCTGGAGCCTGCTTCCAGTTCTGTGTCTACTTCTCTCTCTGCCCCTCCCCGCTCATGCTCTGTCTCTCTCTGTATCAAAAATAAATAAAACATTAAAAAAATTTTTAAATGCCATTTTTTTCTTTTGCTGTAAGAATAACAGAAACCATCTTTTTCAAATTGCAAATGTTTAAAAACTTGGGGCAAAATAATAGTACCTATATTGATATCAGTATTTGCTTTTGTGCTCAATTTTATTGTAAATTATATAGCATCTGAGGGTATCTTTTAGTTTATTTATTAAATATCCATAAAATACTCTTGCATCATGCTGAATAAAACATTTCAATCTCCCTTTTATCTGAACTGAACTTGCTTTTCTTTTGTAATTTTGCATAAATATAGGCTTATTTCATTTTGCAGCGCCTCCTAGATTTCCCAAAAGTTAATGTGATATTTCCTGGTAAATGATACAATTTTGGAATTCAAGTGTGAGGGGTCAACACTTTTTTTGTTTGTTTTTATATTGTCTCCATAGAGAAGAGAAGCTACTTTGTGTTGGTGGGAGCTAGGTGAAAAACTTGTCAGTGTAATAAAGATTTTATCTGTATCTGTTCAAAATGTGTTCTGGACTGCTTTACCTGAGGCACTTAGCATGAAAGGATCACAGGTGCTGACATAAAGCAACATGGTCGCCTGCACTTTCACATGCGGCGAGCTCTTCACTTGTGTACCATGTGGCACAGCAACAGAAGAGTAGACTTCTTTTATGAACTCAGTATCCTTTCCAGTAAGTTGGCCAAAATAAAGCCTTCATTCAAGGTCATAAACTTTAATGTGAAAGAAGTGGCTAGAATTGCTATAATTCCTTTATTAAAGGGCTTAAGATTAGTACTGTGGAGAGGTGATCATTATTTTGTACTTCACATTGAGTTTTGTAAACTCAAATTTTACTATTCCACAAATTGGGGAGAAAGGTGATTCATGAGTAGACTTGGGGATGATCCATCTTTTTAGTGATGCATTAATTCTTTCCATTTTTTATTTAGTCCCTATTATGTACAAAATTTTGTGTTGCATGGGAATAAATGATAAATGACTTTACAGAGAAATACTATGTGCACATCAAAATAATCATAATCCTAAATAGAAAGTCTTGGTTGTCACTAGAAAGGTAAAATCAACAAGTTGAATGTCTGGTGCACATTTTCTCTGTGCTGGGTGCAGTCATCGGCAGGGGGGTACCGCGGTGAAGATGACAGACCGTACCAGTGCTCAGGGAGCTGGTATGGCTTAACCTCCCCAAGAGCTGGGCAGTAATGGGCAGTGAGATTTTTAACACCTGCTCAGCTATTAGCCTGGTAGCTGCAGTGACCTCTCCAAATGTTTCCTACCTAGCAGCAGATGAGGAGTCGCCCTCCTTCCAGGCCTTCTTACCTGTCGTTTTTGGGCTCCTTTCTCTCTTGGTTATTCTGTGTTACTTAGAAGCCTAGTAGAGATTTCAAAAGTAATTTCTCTTTAAGAAAAATTGTAGGACCCATTTAAACTGGACAGCACACAACTGAGGTTAACTGCCCTGGCTCTGTGAGTACTTTTTAATTTTTTTAATATTTATTTATTTTTGAGAGAGAGAGAGAGAGAGTGAGCGCACAAGCAAGGCAGGGGCAGAGAGAGAGGGAGACACAGAATCCAAAACAAGCTTCAGGCTCCGAGCTGTCAGCACAGAGCCCTACATGGGGCCTGAACTCATATGATCATGACCTGAGCTAAAGTCAGACACCTAACCAACTGAGCCATCCAGGTGCCCCTCTTAGTCTTTTTAAAATTATATATTAATTTTTAAAATCAAATATTACAAATACTAAATCATCTCCATAAAACCTTATGAGTAGTTTCTTCTGTGTCCTCATTTCTACAGTTTAGACATATGAAAACGAGAGGGAATGTCTGAACATTCCCCTAGCAAGCAGTCACTCTGGAGACCAAGTCCAGGCAGTCTGCATCTGGAGTCTGGGCTTGTTCCTCCCACACTATGACATCTCTTTTTTTCTCTTCAGTTTTAGTGAGATATAACTTTGTTTAAGGTTTACAATGTAATGATTTGACATAATAACATTATGAAATGTTTACCACAGAAGTTCAGTTAACATCCAATACCTTGTATAGTTTAAAAAACATTTCTTTTCTCATGATGAGAACATTTATGACCTATTCTCTCAGCACCTTCCACTTCTGAATTCATTTGTGTTCCGACTTCCCAAGGTTGGAAAGGTTGGCATCCAGGTGCCCCACCCCCACAACTGGGGCCCGGCTGTCTTCAGGGTCACCCATGCCTACTTCTCCCAAGTGTTAGAGACAGACCATCTCCAAACTGGTCCCTTCTCCCCAAGACTGCTCTATCAGAAGGGCTCCTTGTGTGGCTGGTATTCATGTTATTGTCTCATACACACACAGGAGCCAGCAAGAAAGCTGACTGTGTCCTTAATAGCCCAACAGCTTTATTTGGCCTAGAGAAGCTTAGCATTTCTCTGTTTAGGTTGCTGTGACCAGAAAGTACAGTTACTATTCACCACTTGTATTTGTCAGGTTGATGTATATGTATACCTTTGAACCACAAACATAGTATAACTGTTTTCTCTTTTCCAGGTTAGAAAAACAAAATACTCTAAGAAAATTCACAGGTGGAGGTGATAGACGCTTTATCTCATTTCTTCCCAACTCTGCAAGTTGGTGTAGCCTGATTGCTAAAACAACCCCTAAATCTGACCCAGTAAAGGTTCAGTTCTGGTTCACACATCACAGTCCGGTGTGGAGGGGCATGTAGTTATCTGGGCTTCTCTTGATTTGGGACTCCATCTCTACAAGGCCTTTGGAGTCCTTTAGTGGATCCTTGGAGAGGGGTCAACAGCCATCAGAAGAGAGGGACAGGAGAAGAGAGACGAGGGACTGTGTGGGAGTTTTAAGGGCCAGGCTTTGAGGTGCCGTATGTCACATCAGTGTGCATCCCTTTCCATGTCAATGACAGGGCTTCACCTGGCCGCAGGGAGACTGGGAACACAAGTCAAGATACATGCCCAGCAGGAGAATGGAAACTGTGTGGAGAATCACTAGCCAGTGTCTGCTGTACCAACCAAAGTTTGATATTAACAAAAAGTTGTTTGATTTTTCCTTTGTGTCCTCCCTCCCTGCCTTCCTTACAGCAAATATTTAGTGAGACCTTCTTTTTAAGTGTCAAGCACTCTAAGCTCTATGGAATACAATTGTGAACAAAAGCACACACTGACCCTTCTGGTGGAGTTTACGACTGGCATCAGGGAGTTAGAGCTTAATCAAATCACGACACACAGGAAATGGAAAGTCGCAGCCGTGCCTTGTCCTTTGAAGGAGGCATGTGAGACTCTGAATCCCACAATGGAAGAGGCTTACTTTGTCAGGATGGCAGAGGCATCCTGTAAGTGGAGAGTGGAGACAGCGGTATGGCAGGCCTGGCAGATGATGAAGCTGAAATGGAGATGGAGGTCGCACCACACGTCCCATGATGAAAGGTTGATGAGAGAAGCTTCTGTCTTGTGGATGCAGGCACCAGTCACCAAGCGAAGAAACAGTGGCAAAATGGTGGGGGGCTGCCTTGTGTTTACTTTTGGACATGGTGGAGTGAGGTGCTTGCAAGGGAAGATGTCATATAGACAGTTGAACTTCGGGTTTGGGGAACTCAGAAGAGGGGTCTGGGCTGAGTCCTCTAATGCAGGTGATATCAGAAGCTGTGGGTCTGGATGACGTGGCCTGGGTGGAGACTAGAGCAGGAGCCCAGGATGGAGATCGAAGGACTCTGATGTTCAGTGAGAAAGTGGGCTGGGTCAGCAGAGGAGACAGACTCCTATACAACAGTTACTTCCTCAGCTTCAGTTTCAAATAAGTGAAAGAATGAGAGAAAGAGGGAGAGAAAAGGAGGGGGAAAATAGGGACGGAGAGAGAGGGGGATGGAAAGAGAGAAAGGACCAATGACATGTAAATCAGGCAAGGCTTTTGTATACTCACCTTTTGCTTAATCAGAAGAATTGTTTTTTTGAGAAGTAGCACACAAGTAGGTCAGTATCACCTACCATGTGATACATGAGGGATGTGGAGTAAGTTCATTTCAGAAAAGTACCATGAATCCTGACTGATGAGAAAAGTGAAAATACTACTCTTGTTTTCTCTTGGTTTTTCCAGAACTAGAGAAGTTGCTGTTTGGCAAGTTTCATAAACTTGCAATGTAAAATGAGGCTGCATGGCTATAGTAGTGAAGAGAGTCTTAAAAAAATCAAACTGAAGAAAAAAAGGGGGTGGTGGTAGTGGAGGAATCAGCTGCAGGTCTCTCTGCAGCAGTAGCTATGTCTAATTTCAGGAAAAAGGAATTTGAACCCAGCTGGCAGCTTGCAGTAAGGATTTTACTTTGCCTTCCTTCATAGATATATTGACATCACTGCCTGCTTAATGAGGACAACAGTGTCAGGCAAAAGCCACATAATAACAGCATTGCTCCATGCCTGTTTGTTTTCCGAACTCCTTACTCTTGCTAATTAGTTAATGTACCCAGTGTTATTAGCTGATCTCAGAAGCACATCTGAGAAGTGGAGTCTGCCCAGAAGATCTAAGTTGGTGTAAAAGCCTGGCTGGGGGGAAACGGGAAGAAAGAAAGAGAAGAAGCCCCCGCTGGAGGAGGATGCGGGGACACGCGAGGTCAGCCCGGTGACTGATGCATTCTGCCTGTGCACTGGGAGGGGGTGTTTCTCCAGATTGTGCTTCATGCTCTGAAGGGGCTTACAGGCGGATGCCTTTGTTCTTTTTCTGTCAGTCCCCCAGACTCCTTCCTTGTCTGAGCGGCACAGCAGATTGCTAAGTGTAATGGCAAAGTTCAAAGTTGAGAGTGTTTCATAGGAGGGAGAGTCCCTGATTCTATTGCCTTCCGCAGATTAATTCTAGAGAATCTGGGCATAAAGTGAAAAAACATCCTGCAGGGGGTGTGCTGGGAATTAGTTGCCTGAACAGATAGTGGTGGGGGCTGAGGGCAAAGAGCAACAAAAGTTACTGATTTTCCACTGTGTGCAGAGTAGTGGAAAGAGATGGGGGACCGTCATAGGCAGTGGGCCTCTTGGACCAGTTCTTTACAGAGATAATAGCTAAGTGGAAAAGAGGACAAATATGCTGGAAAAGGTCAAAGCAAAGCAGAAACACATGAAACAAGTGACCTTAAATATGCAGTTACAATATTTGTTAAGTCTCCAGAAGGTTGCATCTCTGCAAGGTTGTGTCTCTGCCACTCCCCGGCCAAGGGGCATTGTGAAAGTAATTGCTCTCTAGACTCAATTTACTCAGTTTTTTTTTTTTAATAGTTTATTGTCACATTGGTTTCCATACAACACCCATTGCTCTTCCCCACAAGTGCCCTTCTCCATGAGCACCACCTCTTTTCCCCATCCCCCTCCCCCTCCAACCCTCGTTAGTTTTCAGTATTCAGTAGTCTCTCAGGTTTTGTGTCCCCCTCTCTCTCCAATTCTCTTTCCCCCTTCCCCTTCCCACGGTCCTCCATTAGGTTTCTCCTGTTCTCCTGTTAGACCTATGAGTGCAAACATATGGTATCTGTGTATCTGTCCTCCGCCTGACTTATTTCACTTAGCATGACACCCTCGAAGTCCATCCACTTTGCTACAAATGGCCATATTTCATTCTTTCTCATTACCATATAACACTCCATTGTATATATATACCACATCTTCTCGATCCACTCATCAGGTATAACACAGGAGTTATAACACCTACCTTACATGATTTTGGTACAGATTCATTAGGTAATTCATGTGAATCCCAGCACATGGTGAGTATTTCATACATAGTGATTAATATGTAAATGAAGTAATCAAATGATCAACAGAGTGTCTGGCACATAATAAATGCTCATTTAATGGATCTATTATTATTGTTGTATTATTTTGTAAGCCTTTAGAGAACATGGAAGAAGTCTCTTCCCTTGTAATCTAATGTTTGGCTATATACCCTTACAATTTTGCCCACTGACACACTGAGCAAGGGATGGTTGAATAATCTGCATCCTCACAATTCTGCCTCAGTTGCTTGAAGGTTTTGGAGAGAAGCCAAAGATAAGAGTGTAGCGGTGCCGCACTCAATTTTCAGTGGGATTTTGGATATGAGGGACATACAGGGTGGCAACAGGGAGTAAATGAAATCATGCAGGTTAGAGAAATGGCCTGAGATAAAGTGTATATTTAAAAAGTTTGTTTACTCAAGTGTGGAATGGGGGAGAGTAACTAGGACCTCCATGTGATATAATTGAGTAGAAAACCTGGGGGGCCCTGAGTGAATTTCTATCTGAAAGTCAGCCTAGAAAATGGAGGAGCATTTCCATTGGCAGTGCAACTGTTTAGAGATTTACCGAACAAAAGTCTACCATGGTTGATTAATTTGGTTGAACAATAATAAGCAGCTTGTTTTTCTTGTTGTAATTCATCCAGGCCATGAGGTATAGTGGCAAAAATAGCAACAGAGAAAAAGGCAAGATAATGGGAAAAAGATCATTGAATATCTGCTTTAAAACAGGTACAATGCTGGTGACTATAAGAGTTACCAAGTTGAGGTGTCATAGTAACCCTATGGGGCACATAAAACCCAGGTAAATCTGACTCTAAAATCAATCCTTTTCTATAACTTCTATAATGAAAAACCCTGGATTATCATTTAGGGATCAACAAACTGGCCCCTTTCTGTTTTTGTAAATAACCTTTTATTGGAGCAAAGCCATGTCCATTATTTTACAAATTGTCTAGCATCTGCTTTCATATTACAGAAAGCAGGGTACAATAGTTGTGGCTGTGACTGTGTTGGCCCCAGGTACTTGCTACATGGCCCTTTATGAAAAAGTCTGGTATCCTCTGGAATTATGAGTTTACTGTTTACTGCCCTGACACTTTGGGCACGGTCCCTTATAAGACAGTGTCTTCAGCTGTAAAGCATAGTTGATGCCAGCCTTGTCTATATTTACAGAATTGTTGTGAGAAAGTAATCACTTATATGTGAAAATTGTATAGAAACAAAAGTGGTCTACCCTGTAGTATCAGTTTTAATTTTTTTCTCCCACCATGCGATTAAGGGAATTTTCAAATATACAAAAAAGTTGAAAGAAATGTACTGTGGACACCCACATGCCCACCACCTACAGTCCACAATTAACGTTTTTCTACATTTGTTACCTGTGTATCATCTACCAATCTCTCTATCCACCCATTACTCCATCCTATTTTTTATGTATTTCAAAGTGAGGTGTACATACCAGTTTAACTGGAGGTCCATGTATGTTTACTTTTTTAAGGTAAAATGTGCATACTGTACCATTTGATGAATTTTTACAAATGACCTTTGTTGAGAGGTAAGACATTATGATCACCCCAGAAAATTTCCTCTTGCCTTTCTCCCTTGTTCCCACCCCACCCCACTCCCAGGGGCAGCTGCTGCTCTGATCTTTTTCACTCAGCATAATGTATTTGAGATTCAGTGTGCTGTTATGTAGAACAGTGGTTGGTTGCTTTTCATTGCTGAGAGATATTCATTGTGTGAAGGCACCGGTTTATGTATTCATTCATCTCTTGATCTACACTTAGGCTGTCTCTGGTTTTGGTTATTATGAATAAATCTATGAACATTCTTGTACCAAGTCTTTTGTGAACATACACTTTATTATTTCTTGGGTAAACTTCTGGCAGTGAAATCGTTGAGTTGTAGGGTGGTTTTATAAAGAACTGCCAAAGTGCTGTACAGTTTCACCCCCTCCTTCTCCCAGTAATGTGTTAGATGTTCTGGTTGTTTCACATTCTTGCCACCATTTGATTTGTGTCTGGCTTTTTAACTTTACTCTTTTGGTAGATGGTTAGTAGTATTTCATGGTGGATTTAATTGTGTTGCCCTGATAACTAATAATGCTTGATAAGCATCCTTTTATGTATTGGCCATTTGTAAGTATCTGGTAAAGATGAGTTCTAGTGAGTAGTATGAAATGGGAATAGAAATTCATTATTCTCCATATGGGCATGCCGTTTTCCTGTACAATTTGTTCAAAAGACTTTCTTCTCCCAATTGAATTGCTTTGTACCTTTATTATAAATAAATCAAAGATTTAAGTCTTGGTCTATTTCTGTTCTGTTGATCTATTTGGCTGTCTTAACACCAGAACCACACTCTCTTGATTATTGTCGTTTTAAAATAAATCTTAAATTCAGGTAGTAAAAGTCTTCCAACTTTGTTTTTATTTTTCAAAATTGCTTTGGATATTCTAGGTCCTTTTTATCTATTACAAAGTTTTTAATAAGCTTGTCACCTTTAAGAAACCCTGATAAAGTTACAATGGGGAATTCATTGGATCTGTAGTTCTGAGGAAAATGGGCAATGTTGGGGCTTTCAACCCATGAATGTGGCATATCTCTACATTTGTCTAGATCTTCTTTAATTTCTTTTAGCAATTATTTCAGTTTATAAATGTGAACATCTTGCATGTCTTTCATTAAATTTATTCCTAACTGGGGGTGTCTGGCTGGTTCATTCAGTGGAACGTGCAGTTCTTGATCTCAGGATTGTGAATCACTTCCTATGTTGGGCATATAGATGACTTAAAAAAAATTGTTGCATAGTATTACTGATTTCTGGGACTTTCAAAAGTTGGATTTTTCTTTTTTCTTTTTTTTTTTTAATTTCATTTTCCAATCGTTTGCAGCCAGCATATAAAATAGATTTGTATTTTGTATACAAATAGATTGCTAATGTAAATAGATCTAAGTGTAGCCTAAAACCAAGCTAAAGTCACTTATTTAGTTCTAGGAGTTGTTTTGTAAACTCCTTAGGGTTTTTCTATGTAAACAGTTATGTCATCTGTAAAAAGAGTCTGCTTTACTCTTCCTTTCCAGTCTTTACGACTTCATTGCTTTTCTTTGACTTTTACACTGGCTAAGATCTCCTGTATAATGTTAAATAGAAGTAGTGGTAGAGAACATGCTTAGCTTGTTCTCACTCTTAGTATGAATGCATTCAATAGTTTACCATTATGTATAATAATAGCTTTTGTAGCTCTTTCATAGACTTCTTTTTATCAGACTGAGAAATTTTTCTTCTAATTCCTAATTTGGTGAGGTTTTTTCTTGAATGTCATAGGAGATTCAAGTTTGTCAAACGGATTGTCTGCATTTGTTGAAATAATCATGTTTTTTTCTTTATTAGATGCATTGTCTTTATTGACTTTTACCAAGGTTAATTCAAGTTTGCATTTTTTGAATAAACCCATTTTGTTGCTAAATTTGATTTTGCAAATATTTTCAAATTTGTTTTTGCATATATCTTGGTGAGAGAGATAATTTTATATTATTTATTGCTAATTTCTTTGTTAGATTTTGGTATTAAGATTATTCTGACCTCATAAAATGAATTGAAGTGTCTCTAGCTCCTCTATTTTCTGAAAGACTGAAATATCTGAAGCTATTCTTGCCTCCTTTGTCATAGATTAATTGACATATAAGCATGGATTTATTTCTGGGCTCTCTGTCTCATTCATCAACATGTCTGTTTTTATGCCAGTACCATGCTGTTTTGATTACTACAGCTTTGTAGTATGTCTTGAAATCTGGTATTCTGATACCTCCAGCTTTGATCTTGTTTCTCAAGATTGCGTTGGCTATTGGAGATCTTCTGTGATTCCATTCAAATTTTAGATTATTTTTTTCTAGTTCTGTGAAAAATGCTGTTGGTATTTTGATAAAGAGTGCCTCAAATCTGCACTTTGCTTTGGAGAGGATGAACATTTTAACAATATTAATTCTTCCAATACATGAGCATGGAGTATTTTCCCATTTGTTGGTGTCAAATTCAATTTCTTTCATCAGTATTTTATAGTTGTCAGAGTACAGGTCTTTTACCTCCTTGGTTAAGTTTACTCCTAGGTATTTTATTCTTTTTGGTGCAATAGTAAATGGAATTTTTCTTTTAATTTGTTTTTCTACCACTTCATTATTAGTATATAGAAGTGTAACTAATTTCTGTGAATTAATTTTGTATCCTGCAACTTACTTAATTCATTTATTATTTCTAATTCTTATTTGGAGAAGTCCTTAGGGTTTGCTATGTATAATATCACATCACCTGCAAATAGTGACAGTTTAACTTCTTCCTAATCACTTTGGATGCTATTTATTTATGTATTTTGTCTGATTACTATGCTACAACTTCCAGTACTATGTTGAATAAAACTGGTGAAAGTGGACATCCTTGTCTTGTTCCTGATGTTAGAGGGAAAGCTTTCAGTTTTTTCGTATTGAGTGTGATGTCAGCAATGAGTTTTCTATATATGGCATTTATTGTGTTGAGGTATGTTCCCTCTGAACCCACTTTGTTGACAGTTTTTGTTACGAGTGGATGTTGGATTTTGTCAGATGCTTTTTCTGCACTTATTGGGATAATCATATGATTTTTAACCTTCATTTTGTTGATGTGGTGTATCATGTTGACCTGTGAATATTGAAGCAGTTTTACATCCCTGAAATAAATGCCACTTGATTGTGGTGAGTGACCTTTTCAATGTATTGTTGAATGCAATTTGCTTATATTTAGTTGAGTCCTGTAGTTTTCTTTTTTTTTTGCGGTGTCTTTATTAGGTATCAGGGTACTAGTGGCCTCATAGGATGTATTGGAAAGCTTTCCTTCCTTTTCTATTTCTTGGAATAATTCTTTTTAAATTTTTTAAATCTTTATTTGAGATAGAAAGAGACAGAGTACAAGCAGGGGAGGAACAGAGAGAGAGAGATAGGGAAACACAGAATCTGAGCAGGCTCCAGGATCTGAGCCATCAGCACAAAGCCCCATGTGGGGCTCAAATTCATGAAACATGGGATCATGACATGAGCTGAAGTTGGACGCCTAACCAACTGAGCCACCTAGGCACCCTAATTTCTCGGAATACTTTGGGAAGAATAGGTATTAACTCTTCTATAAGTATTTGGTAGAATTCACTTGTGAATCCATTTGGTCCTGGGCTGCTGTTTGTTGAGAGTTTTTTTTATTTATCATTCAGTTTTGTTATTGGTCTGTTCAGATTTTCTAGAGTTAATGTAATATTGTTATTTCTTACCTAGAAATTTAATTAATCTCATCAGTGAAACCATATGAGTGTAGAGTTTCACTCCTGAGACAATGTTATATGATTTCAATTTCTTTAAAAAAAATAGCCTCTCAAAGTCCTTTTCATTTTTTGTCAGTTTCAGTAAGTTGGAATTTTTTTGAGGAATTAGTTCATTTCATCTAAGTTTTAAATTTATTAGCATAAAATTACTCATAATATTCACTTATCTTTTTAACATCTAGTTCCTAGTAATTACTTATAGTATTGTAAATTGTGTTCTCTCACTTTTTGGTGTCAATTACTTGTAATGCATAACAAACCATCCCAAATTAATAAATTAAAATAATAATCATTTATTTATGGGTGAGTAGGCCATTTGGGCTAGGATCACCTAGGAAGTTCTTAGAGTCCCAGCAGGTTCACATGGGGGTCTTTGATCAGCTGCCTGTCTGCTAGGAGGCTCTGCTTCTTAGGTTTGGATGGCTGTTATCTGAGCAATGCAGGTAATGGGCCATAAGTCTCTCGTCTCTACCAGACTAAGCCAGAGTTGTTCATATAGTGGTTCCACAGTGTTCCTAGACAGAATGAAAATGTGCAAATTCTTTCAAGGTCTAGTCTTGGGATATGACAGAATTGCATTTTTTTGGTCCATATTTTTTTGATCAAAGTAAGTCCTAAGAACAACCCAAATTTACAAGTTTGAAAAATGAACTTCACCACGAATTCCAAATGACTGTGGATATGGGGCAGAGGAGAATTAGTACCATTTTTGCAATCTATCACATAGTATGGTATACTATTATGGACAAATTGTCATAAATTTGGCAAATTGGTATAAATAGTCTTATAAGTATTGTGATACAGCAGTCTTTGTGCATCTTTCTGGAATTTACAGAACATTGAGTTTTTTGGTGTCTAATCAAAAGCAACACCTTTCCTCCCATTGATACTTAGGAAGATTTTTATTGTTTATATATTTTTGTTTTATAAGTAATTATACATTTTGGTTATCTGCACAGTCCCAAACTGGTAGAGATTCGAGCTATTTTTTGGTCCATAATACTTTAAGAATTGAAAATGTGGCACTGGTGAAAATTATCATGAATATGTTGATTTGGGGCTTAAAAATAGGTTGAGTCTTAGATGCTGTAGATACACTGTAGGTAATATGAAAGGTAAGGAATTACCTTATCATAGGTAAGACATTACTCTAGGTTTCTCATCTTGTCTGTCAGTAGAGCAATTGTTGGACACAGAAAATGTAAGTGGACTTGGGCATTTAATAATCTAAATGCAGTTTAATTCTACCAATCTGTAAGTATATATTTAAACCTTGCTGCTAAGTCATATTTGTTTCACCTTTTTGGAAATCTACATCTGGAAATTTATCCCACATTACTTATGAGTGTGTAAACTCATCTGGTGAAAAGAGTGGTCATTTATAACATTGTTTCTCTCAAGGGAAAATTGGAGACAACCTAAATGTCTAAGGGAAGGGGGCTGATTTTTTTTTTAATATGACAGATTCATCAGAAATACTATACAACCATTTAAAAGTTATAGAAGAGCATTCAGTGACCTGTATGGATGTTCATTGTATATAGTTGATATATAATATAATATATATTTAAAAGCAGATTATGAAGCTACTAGTGGTATTCTATTTTTGGTAAGATACTTACATATAAATACTCATATGCATGAAAAAGGCTTAAAAGGATATAGAGCAAAAATGTTAATGGTTATTTCTGAATAGTGACAATATGATTTTTGAAGTTTTATTGAGATAAAATGGTCAGCATTGTAGTAGTTCTAGGTGCACAATATGATGATTGGATATATGTATATATTACAAAATAATTAACTGTGATAAGTTTAGTAAACATCCATTACCTACAGACTTTTTTCTTGTGTTGAGAACTTTTAAGGTCTACTCTCAGTAAGTTTCAAATATATGATACACTGTTGTTAACTTTACTCATCATGCTATACATTATATTCCCAGAATTTATCTATCTTATAACTGAAAGTTTGTACCTTTTGACCCCCTTCACCCATTTCACCCACCCCCTCTTGTATCTATGAATTTAGTGTTTTTAAATTCTGCATATAAGTAAAATCGTACAGTATTTGTCTTTCTCTGTCTGACTTATTTCACTTAGCATAATGCCCTCAAGGTCCATTCATGCTGTCACAAATGACAGAATTATCTTCTTTATTGTGGCTGAATAATATTCCTTTGTATGTGTGTGCATGTGGGGGTATGTGTAAGTGGATGGGTGGGTGTGTAAAGTTTTTTTTTATATATATACATTTGTCTGTCCATAGATGCTAAAGTTGTTTCCATGTTTTGACTATTGTAGATAAAACAGAGGGCATTGATATCCTTTCAAGATAGTGATTTTTTTTCCTTCAGATACATACCCAGAAGTGGAATTGCTGAATCGTTTGGTAATTCTGTTGTCAGTGGTTGTTGTTGTTGTTGTTTTCTGTTGTTAAGTGTATTCTTAATCTCCTTTATCTGTTTTTTTCATCACCTCCCACCCCTCTCCCCTCTGACAACCACCTGTTTTCTGTACTTAAGGGTCTGTTTCTGCTTTTCTTTGTTTGTTCATTTGTGTTTTTTTTTATATTCCATATATAAGTGAAATTATATATCTGTCTTTGTCTCATTTATCTCACTTAGCATAATATCCTCTAGGTCCATCCATGTTGTCACAAATGCCAAAATCTTATTCTTGTTTATGACTAATATTTTGCTGTGTGTGTATGTGTGTATGCATACATGTGTGTGTATATATATATATATATATATATATATATACACACCACATTTCTTTATCTGTTCATCTCCAAGTGGGCAGATAGGTCATGTCCTTATTTTGGCAATTATAAATAATACTGTAGTAAATATAGGGATTCATATATCTTTTTGAATTTAGTGTTTTTGTTTTCTTTGGGTAAATACCCAGTAGTGGAGTCCTTGGATCAAATGGTAATTCTATTTTTAATTTTGGGGGAACCTCCATACTGTTTCTTACTGCAGCAATTTACATTCCCACCAACAATGCATGAGGATTCCTTTTTCTTCCACATCATCGCCAACATTTGTTATTTCTTGTCTTTTTGGTAATAACCATTCTAACTATATATATGCCATATATATACTATATATAACTTATGTATATATAAGGCATAAGGTAATGCAATATGATTATTTTCCTACTTTTAAGTCATGATTTGAAATTTTTAGAATATATGTTGAAGACATGAAAAATAAATAAAAATGACTTTTAAAAGGCCTTACATGGCCACAACATACAGAATTATTTGTATTTTTAAATTGCTACTCTCTATGTAATAAGATCTGTAGAGCTTTATAAAATCTCTAGAGTTACCTAAAGCTCGAGATGATCTACTTATGCAAAAGACGGGCTTTATTGCCACCCTAGTAGAACATGGCATCATGAAAGGTAGTTCCCTTAGGATTTTTGCTTTTGTTGTTAACATTCACAAGAACTCATAAAGATGTGGGAAATTCTTATGAGCATCATGTTTTTACTTGAAAACATCACCGTTATTAAAATGACTTACAAACATTTTGGTTGGAAGCAGAATCAGCATTCTTATTCCTTTCTTAAGAGTCCAATATTCATGGCTTCCTGAGTCTTTAAAAAAAATCAGTTGGCTGGAAAATCATAGTTGAAAATGGCATAAATATTGGATCTGTATTAAACTACTAGCCATAATTCTGTGCGTTTCTTTCCAGTCTAACTGATCAGCTCCCTGACATGGTAAAACACATTATATATCTGTAGTAAAGTGGTATTTCTATTTGGTAAACCCTACTATTACCACTGATGGAATATAGACTTCGGCTAAATTTTGCTAGATTTTAGTATCATGGCTGTGAGACAAAAAATCTCCATATTGAAGATTTTTATGTATATTTTATTTTCATTGACTGGACTATTAAGGCCAGTTTCGATCTAGGAAATAGTTAATGCAGTGTGCAATCTGTATGCACAAGCATGTCTACAAGGGGTTATTAAAGTTTTGGAGGACCCAAATTAAATTAGATTTCAATTAAAATTTTAAAGTAAGGCACAGTGTTGTTAAATCAGCACCCCTGCAGGACAGACCACAGATACAAAATTTTACTGATATATTTTATTGGGTATGCTGCAGGAAGGCACAAACACGTCTGGGGGTGCAGAGTTGAATGCATGGTTTCTCAGATGGGAGGGAACACTGGGGAAGAGTCTCCACACCTCAGGGCCTGTGCCTGCAGCACTGTTGTATAGGCAGCTTTTCCCATGTCAACACCTGCTCATTAGGAAATGGACCAACACTCCCCAAGAGCTCTCAGATGGCCCAAGGTTTGTATCTCTGCCAATCCACAGTAGAATTTAATAACAACCATGAGGTGAAGCTTGGGCCTTTCCTCATTGCTAATCCCCCAAACCATCTGGCTTTTCCCTTTCTCTGACTAATGGTTGAGTGTATGTGTTGGGGTGAGGGAGGAGTTTGGAGACAGAAGAAGAGGAACAAGCCTGCTCTGTCCTTCAGAGCAGATAGAGGTCTTTGGAGAGCATAGCTGTTAAGTGTGTTCTTCCATTGCGTCCACATCTTTGCCAGCTAATCGTTTGAAAATCACATTATTCATTAACTATTGACAAACATCCAAGTTTAGTTCTTATAATGAAGTAATGCTGAAAAGAACCATGTAAGTCTATAATCGTGATTTTGATATTAAAACAAAAAGCTATGTATTTTTTCTTTCATTTTCTATTAGGTTTAGTAGAGTATTAAAAATACAGGAGATAATCATAAAATATTTGTTTATTACTGTTCTTTGCTCTACAAAGGAATTGAAGTCACTATTAGTAGGAAATATATAGAATATGATATTAAATTACAAATAATACACTGGAACTTCCCCTGCTCTGCTCTTCCCCCTGTCCAGGGGAAGAAATAGAATGTAGAAGTGAACCATATGGCCGGTGCATTGCATAAAGAATATCATGGGTTTGGTCCTGTTGAAGGCTCACTCCAGGGCAGATGCTCCTCAAATAGAACTATGTATCAATCTGTTGTTCTACTTAAAATTGCTCTCTTCCTTATACTACCGAGTACTTGTTGAGTTTGGGTGTCATAAATACATGTGTTGGATTATGCTACTTCATAAAGGTAGGATTATGCTACTTCATAAAGGTAGTGTCCAACAAGTAGTTGTCAATGAGTGCATTAATAAAGAACTTTGACTTGTCTATACATAGGATAGAAAACACCCATAGGTCTTTCTATGACTCAAACGACAGTCACTGTGTTCAAATACAAACAGTAGATTCTTTTGAAAATACACACAAAGTCACACATGTAGGTAGGAACATGTGTATATACATAAACATTCCAAGCGTCAAGTTTGAATACTAGTGTCCATTCACTCTTTTTTTCAGAAACCCTCAGAACAGTATGTTGCCAGCAATGTGATGCCTTGGAAGAGGGGTCAGCAAACTGTGGAGCTTTGGGCAAATCTGACCTTGTTTTCAAATTAGCTGCAAGCTCATGGTATTTATAGTTTTAAATGGTTGAAAACAAATCAAAAGAAGAATAATACTCGATGACACGTGAAAATTATGTGAAATTCCAATCGCAGTGTCCATATATAAAGTTTTATTGGATCCTAGCCACATTCACTGGTTTATATGTGGACTATGGCTACTTTTTGTACTACAGCAGCAAAATTGAGTAGCTACAACAGGGACCATCTGGCCTACAGAGCCCAAAAAACTTACTCTCTGGCCTTTTACAAAATTGTTTGCTGACCCTCACCTTAGAAAATACAAAAAACGAATAGGATGAAATCTGCCTGAATCAACACCTCACAGTATTTGGAAAGATATATCCTTTTTTTTTTAAAAAAAAAAAAGAGTAATTGGAAAAGAATAAGTAAATAGTTTTCAACTTTTATCTTTTTTAAAGGGTCTCATTACTTATTTTTTTCCAGACATAAAACCTTATATCTCAAACAGAATATTTTGAATAGTCAAGCTTTATTCTTTAAAAATTGAAGTCCAGTTGGCATGACAGTATTCTGTTAGTTTCAGGTGTGCCACATAGTGATTCGACTGTTACAGCTAGGTTTGACCTGCTTTGGTCCCCTCACACAATACTTGTGTTAAAGAAATATAGTGTAGTACTGTAAATAGATTTTTTCTTCCTCCTGATAACAATTTCTTTTCTCTAGTTCATTATAAGATACAATATATAATACATACAAATGTGTTAATCAACTGTTTATATTATTGGTAAGGTGTCCAGTCAATAGTAGGCTGTTAGCAGTTAAGTTTTTAAGGAGTCAAAAGTTAACTGTGCAGTGGGATGGCACGCCTAACCCCCATGTTGTTCAAGGATCCACTGTAAGTACATCACAAAGTGCTCATGACAAGCCTAGCTACCATCTGTTACCACACAAAGTTATTATAATTATAGCTATATGTATTTTATAACTGATTGTAGTTCCTATGATGTACTTTTTATCCCCATAACATGTTTGTCTTATAACTGGAAGTTTGCACCTCTTAACCCCGTTCACCTATTTGTCCCATCCCCACACACTTCTCCCCTCTGGCAACTACAAGTTCTCTGTATTTATAAGTCAATTTCTGTTTTTGCTTTCAAACGTTATTAACCTTTGTGATTATATCCAAACATGATATAATAGAAGGGCAGGTAAAAAGGTACAAGGTTACAGAACATACAACAGAAAGTTTAATTAGTCTAATTTATAACTGGCCTTGTGAAGCAACCTAAGAGGGAAAACTTACCAAGACTTCCCAAGTAAGGTAGAGAGAGGCAGATCCTAAATGCACCTGGAGACCCTGTGGAATGCCTTGTGTTTACGTGTATTGTTTTGTCTTCTGTGGTGATTATATTACGTCATAAACATTAGCGACCAAAACGTACCAGCAAGAAGCAGATACCATTATTTCTATTTTACAAGAGGAAAGGGCTATAAGCTTTGCCTCTAGCTCTTTTCTTGGATTTTCAGTATAAAATCCAAGAAAACAGACCGTTTTTTTTTTTTTTTGGTCAGATGGAAATCTCTGCATGATTGATATGGTCCAAAGAATGGTGAATTAGTGCCTGAGTTGTAGTGTTTAACCAATTTCCTTCCCAACCTCTGGCACAGTGCTCAGTTGTCATGATTATACTGCCCTTGGCCACTATAGATGACCTCATGAGTCAACGAAAAATGTCTAAAAATAAGAACATTTGCTTTCTTTTAAAATTGTTTTTAATTTATTTATTTTGACAAAAAGCATGAGTGGGCATGGAGGGACAGAGAGAGGGGGAGGGAGAGAATCCCAAGCAGGCTTCATGCTGTCAGTGCAGAGCCTGATGTGGGGCTCGAACCCACAAACCATGAGATCATGGCCTGAGCCAAAACCGAGAGTCAGACACTTAACTGAGTCGCCCAGGCACCCCCAAGAACTTTTGCTTTCTTATGTGCCACCTCTGTCCCTCATATACAGTGTTAGCAAATGATCATAGAGCAGGATGGCAGGTTCTTGAATTTATAAATGCTATCTCCTTCATACCTTTGACTTTTAGTTTCCCCTTAAAAGAAATGTTTTAAAAGTGGACTTACTTTCCTTATATCTTGTCCAGAACACACCAACAGAAGAAGAACATATAAGTCAGTCATTATGTCTTTATTGTAATTGTATTTTGGTATCACAGAGTGTGTATTCTGGGACAAAGACTTTAGAGTTCATTTCCTTCTGCAAATTCAGGAGTAAGGACTGAGGATAAGGGACTTCTCTAAGGTCTCATAGCCGTATGTGGCAAGGTTGGGGTAAGAGCTGTTTGGCCTTGCTTGCTGCAGTGTCTTTCCACTGGGCCACTTAAAATGTGATTGTTGTATAAACATTAAATAACAAGAGTTTAGTGAAATAGCTAAAGAATAAACTTTCATAAAATATGTTGGTGATGAAACAATGAGGCTTATATCCACAAGATGCATAGGAAAATTTATTCTATTACTTAGTGGACATATGTCATCCTTGTTATTGGAATAGTTATTCAACTGTTAAGATAAGGTGATGAAAGCTGTAAGTATCTACGTAGTTCAGGAGAAGTGATTTAAAAGCATCTATTGTTTATCTTTAGTAATAGCTATCTCTGAAGTGAGCGCATTACTTGAGAAAACATTCACGTTCACCATCTGCCACTGAAATCCGTGTTCTAGTTTAGGCATGTAGGGGAATCCCTACCCTAATGGAGGAGAAGACTCAATTCAACTGTCTCCTCACCATCTTTATTTATTTTTCCTGGAGAATCAAAAATGGAAAGAGGCAGAGTCCATGAACAGCTGTTCCCACGTAGTCACTTTCAGTTGGTCACGCACTTTATTTTCTTCACAACACTTTCAACTCTCCAAAATGATCTTCTTCATGTATCTGTTTGCTTGGTTACTGCCCCTGACCCACACCCACAAGAATGGAAGCTGCAGAGCATGGGACCTCCTCTGTCGTACTCACCGCTGGCATCACTAATGCCTGTAACTGCGCCTGGACCATGAAGGGAATTCCACATGATATGATCAGTGCATGAGCAGTTGGCTAACTTACTAGAGTGTGCAGGGTCAGACTGAAACTGTGAGCTCTGTGGCTGGTAAAGAGGGACTTCATTCCTGACTGAGCTGCTCTCTACAGGGTGCTGCTCTCTTTGCTCTATTTTATACACCCGCTCTGCTTCCATGGCATCCATACCCACACTCTGATTGCTGGTTCACTTGTCTCTCTCTCTCATCTATTACTTGAGGGCAGGAACCAAGTTGCAGTCATCTGTATGTCCCAGGTGCTAAACACAGTGACCAACAGGGTGAATGGGCGAGCCCATGAGTGCCTGAATGGTTCTTTTAGCACAAGTGCCTGAGAACGTTACTACCTTTTTGTGCTTCACCTTTTCAAACAGAAAGCATAATGACAGTGCTGAGTGTCTTCTAATGCTTGTTTGGAGAAATATCTGTCTTTGGGAAGTTCATTTCTGGCAAATAAGGCCCCTTTTTGGTTAATATACACTCTTTGTATTGATGATCATATAGTGTGAGCCACACATGTATTTTCAAATTTCTTTTTTTTATGATTTCATCTATTAGTTAATTATTTTTAAAAATAGTTTATTGTCAAATTGGTTTCCATATAACACCCAGTGCTCTTCCCCACAAGTGCCCTCCTCCATCACCACCACTTCTTTCCCCCCTCCCCCTTCCCCTTCAACCCTCAGTTTTCAGTATTCAATAGTCTCTCAGGTTTTGCATCCCTCTCTC
>NC_043701.1:123359690-123425755 GCF_006229205.1 Suricata suricatta | reverse complement strand
AGTGCTATTGCTGGGTCATAAGGGAGTTCTATGGATAGTTTTTTGAGGAACCTCCACACTGTTTTCCAGAGCGGCTGCACCAGTTTACATTCCCACCAACAGTGCAGGAGGGTGCCCGTCTCTCCACACCCTCACCAGCACGTATAGCATGGCTAAAATAAACAAATTGCTAAGAGCCACTTTTAAAGATCTTTTTAAAAAGTTAAATTTATTTTAATATATTTTCTTTAACTGAACATATGCAAAATAGTCACATTTCAACATGACTTAATATACACATTTATTACTGAGGTATTTTATATTGCTTTTTTTCTTGAAATCCATTATTTTATGTCTTAATTTGGATGTAAATTATTGGAAATACTTGATCTGTATTTTTCAAATAAAATTTAAAATTGAAAAAGCGTATTCCCAAATCCAGGTTGTTCTAGACACACATAAATGTGGTCCAGTAACTGAATTGAATATGTTTTTTTTCAATGTGTATTTATTTTTGAGAGAGACAGAGACAGAGTACGAGTGGAAGAGGGGCAGAGTCTGAAACAGGCTTTAGGCTCTGAGCTGTCAACACAGAGCCCAACATGGGGCTCAAACCCACAGACCATGAGATTGTGACCTGAGACGAAGTTGGATGCTTAACTGACACTGCCACCCAGGCACTGCCGAATTAAGTATGTTTTTAAATTTAAAATTTAAATTCTAGTTACACTAGTCACATTTCAGTGCCCAATAGCCAAATATGGTTGGTGGCTACTGTATTGGCCAGCACAGATCACAAACTCTTCTTAGATATATCTTTCCTATACATATTCCTTTATTTCCAAACACCCACAACCTTTTACTTCAGGTCATAGTATTTTGGATTCATGAGAATATGGCTTCGAAGTTCTTTGGTCCAGCTACCTCCTTCCGTACGAAAAGTATCCCAGAGAGGAAGTGGCTTATTTGATACAATTCATTTGCCCACGCTTCTTGGTGCTGGCTTCCCACTCAGTGCTCTGCCAGGCACTACCCATCTACTCCTTCGGGTCAGATGGAGACCCAGGATGTGCCTATGGGAGGTCTTCCCTGTAGCCTGAGGATCCCCGCTGCTGGCCATTGTGGCTGCGGTGGAGAGACCTTGGGGAAGCCGTCCCCATGTGTCTGTCCCTGCTGCACCTGTGAGGTGACAGAAGCAGCTGGCAGCTTGGGCCAGCGGGCTCTCTAGCACTGAGGTCAGGCCAGTTAGTTGGACAGACAGTCTTCTCCAGGGACAGAGGGCAGACTGAACACTAAGACAGATGGGCCTGAGGCCAGCACTCATTTATCTGGAGGTGCCACCCCTACAAGGGTGTGGGAAGGGCCTCCAATCTTTCCGTGTTGTCCGGCTGGTTTTTTAATTTTTGTTTGTTTGTTTGTTTATTTGTTTTTAGCATTTCATGTGTCTCATCTGAAAATGAAGAATACATGACAAAGAGTTGAGTATTTCCCAGGGTGCTTTTTTTGTCATTTATAACCATTGACAGATTTAATGCTTGTTTTCTTTCTTGTTCCCCACATTGTTCAGAACCTGCTCAAGATCTCTTGACATCATCTTTATCTAGGATGCCAAAGTTAATGAAATGACGATGGATCCATTTTTCTTTGTGAAGGAAAAATATTTTGACTCTCATGGTGAGGCTGCTCTGTTCCCAAGGAAGCTGAAGTGGGTGCAGCGTGAAATAGTTTTCCTTCCTTCAAAACACACGCTTTGCTCATTACCGAGAGCAGAGGGTAGGGTTGGGAAGGTACAGCCTCCCCAGCAGATGGGAACTATTTTTCTTTTCTTTTCTTTCTTCCGTTCGTTTGTTCTTCCTTCCTTCCCTCCTTCCCTCCTTCCTTCCTTCCTTCCTTCCTTCCTTCCTTCCTTCCTTTCTTTCTTTCTTTCTTTCTTTCTTTCTTTCTTTCTTTCTTTCTTTCTTTCGATTCCCATCCTCCATTTTTCTATATACTCCCATCCTCCACTGTGTAATATTTTTTTAAATGCAGTTATTATAACTTCAAAATGACAAAGAGACAGTATTCTCGTCATGGAAATCACACACACATTGCTTGGGTGTCAACCCAGTTCAACAATGTGGTGACACAATATAGAATCACACCCAAGAAGGGTCAAATTATTAATTGGCTGAAGTAATAGTCAGAGTTCATCTCAAAATCCTGGCAAGGTGTATGCCTCAACTGTGAAGAAAAAATTCCCTTGTTCGTATCTAAAGCCTGTGAAACATCCTAAGTAGCTGACTTTGTTTTGTTTCAGTGAGATATTTAGTCACAAACTTGTGATTCCTGGATTAGAAATTACTTGAGGTGCAAATATTACTCCAGTTGCAAGAAATCCAGCTAAAAGGGGATTTTTACTTTTTTGTACTAGTTTTATGCTGTAATGCACAGATAGGAAGTACTCTAAATGAAATTTGTCATTTCTGGTAAGAAATCAGTAATTATTTTGGACAAAATCATAAGGGAAGTTTTAACAAGAGTTGCTTTGGGACATAAGTTCTGGTAACCAAGGTCCAGGAAAGGAAAACACCAGAACTTGTCCTTGCTGTGGTTTGCTGGTTTTCAAATTTGCTCACCCAGACTGCCTTCAGCAGGAAGGAAAGGAGGTAGAGCTGGGCTCCAAGATACCATTCCTTCAATTCAGCCAAGTGGCTCCACTCTTATGTTTGTGATAATTGCTTTTTCTATAGGACTTCTTCAAAGAACAATTTCTGCAGCTGACAAGGTTGGGAGATTAGTCTTTTACTTTATTGTAGAAAGGATACTTTAGGAATCCCTATACCTGGGACTTTTCTAAAACTGGAACAGATCCCCCTCCCCCTTTCCCTGGACAGGAGTAGCTTAAGAATAGTTTCTCTTTAACTTTCAACAGCTTTGATATTCCATGCCCGGGTCTTCCCCATCCGGTCCAGTACACCCTTATGGCCAATGTCGGGCAGCAGTACTGCAGAAGTTAGCCTACATATGCAGGTGATAATTGAACCACCTGAACCTTGCATCGCTGTTTCAGATGGAGGGGTGGGGCTTGCTCTAATGCTATTTCTGTATCTCCTTGGGGTCAGAGACCTCCCTCTGCCCGGAGACACTCTCTTGTACCAGTGGCACCATCCTTCTACTTCGAGCATTTGTACTAATTCTGTAATTTTGCAGAAGAGAGCAAACTCTTCTGACTTAAGTGGAAAAGGTTTATGAATCTTCAATTGGAGAATAAGGTTTTTAAAATTTATTTCCATGTTTCATTGTTAGCTTTTATAAGAGCTTGCTTTCTAAAATTATTGACAGAACTGTCAATTCACTTTGGGAGGAAAAAAACCTAGTGTTTGTGGCTACCCTGGGTAAATGTCAAGAGTAAGTACACAAGAAGCTAGGGAGTAACCTCTCAGGATGTAGGCTGGGTAGGGAGAGAGGAACTAAGACATTAGTAGTATAACCATCAAAATCTCAGACCTACAGGGCTGCTTCCTTGGTAGTGTGGTTAAAAGTTCTTCTGTTTTATTTATTCATTGTTTTAATATTTATTTATTTTTGGGAGGCAGAGATACAGCACATGAGCAGGGGAGGGATAGAGAGAGAGACTCAGAATCTGAAGCAGGCTCCAGGCTCTGAGCTGTCAGCACAGAGCCGGATGTGGGGTTCAAACTCTCGAACCGTGAGATCATGACCTTAGCCGAAGCCAGATGCTTAACCAACTGAGCCACCCACGTGCCCCAAAAGTTCTTCTGGTTTAGAAATGGGGGACACAACCATGCATTTTCTGTAAGACTGGAAATCTAATCAAGCCAAGCCTTAGAATTTATTTTTGATGGGTCCACCACTTACGGAAACACTCCAAAATCCAACATAATAAAAAATTTATGTTTTGGGGACATAAAGCTTGTAATGGACTCTTAACTTTGGGATAATTTGGGGGAAACAAATGACTATTCTAGAGAAAATGTTTTGAGAAATACCTGTGGCCATTTGTTTTCCTAATTTCCAACTCTGCTTTGGCTGATAGAGACCAATGGACAAGTATAGGTTTGCCAGCCTCAGACCACGAGGCTACTCTGATTAAAGATACTTATAAATATATTTTAAAGTATCATTAGTATCTACAAAGAAAGGAAAAAAGGTCCAGGAGACAGTGGGAAACCAGCCAGTTCTTTAGCTGGCTGTTCCCTTCAATTTGCTGAAAACAAGGAAAGGAAATTGTATGAATATTCCTCAAAAGTACAAGGTAATATAAGAAGAGACTATACAAAAGTGTTAATTTTTCTTCTTTTCTCCATTCCACCTATTTCTATTACAATAAAAAATTCTTCTGGTAGAAAAACACTTGTTTTTATTACTAAGATCCATATGGCTTATTGCCTTTGGATCTGAGTCACCTTTACTTCCCCTCCTTGCTTTTCTCCTTCTTTTTTGCGGGATGGTGCTCTGGTAGGCAATGGAGAACGTTTTCAGGACTCTTTCTTGCTGAAGACGATTCCTGTGGGGAAGAACACATGAGCATCAGCGCATGCAGTAGGCCCTTGGGAACAAATTGACCCGTGTGGTTCTCAGGTGGTTCACAGTGAGACCGAGAGGAGTATGCATCCACTGGCAGCAGGGCTGGAAAGTCATGGGCTCAACATCTTTCCCCTCCCATTGCCTGTCACTGCCCGGCAGAGGGTAAAGCCCCCTCAAGGGGACAGGGAAGAGGATCTATGATCTCCGAATCATAAATGTAGTGTGCAGATGTTTTCAGGAGCTCCCACTGGGGGTTCTTTCTGAAGCACATGAACAACAGCCCCAGAGAACCCAACCAGCTCTTCACGTGGTGCCTTCGGACTTCTTGCTTCAGCCTTCACACACATTAGTCATCGTTTCTGCAAAGCCAAGTGCACCAGTCTCCAAAGGTATGGATTTTTTGTATTGGAAGAAGCACATGGACTTACAGCATTGGAAGCACACATGTGAAGTCTTTTAAATGGAACATCATTTTGTTTTGTTTTTCTTAAAATTTTTTTCTGCTCCTTTTACTAGTGAATTTAAGGCTTCTTCCCAGGGCCCAAGTGTTTTAGGTGCAGTCTAGCCATTTCTTGCTAATGCTGTGTGAATACCACGTGTGCATAAATGGCTCCTGACTTAGTACGTTTCTTCCAGTGTGTGCCTCCTGGCAGAAGCCACCCAGCCACCCCACTGCTGCTGCTCTGCTTCACATCATGAATATTCAGAGGCTGCAGTCATTGAGGACTCAGGTGGCAAAAATAGTAAGGTGATTGAAGCAAAACCTGACATGAAAGCCAGGGCTGCATTTCAGTGTCTCTGCAACTCTGATTGCTGCCCCCATCCTGCACCCCGTGGACCACATGAGAGGAGAGTCCTGGGGAACTCCTGTGAATTGGGCATCTGTTCTATACACCAACGTGCTCACGTCTTTCTGTATGATGTGTTGTAATCAGCGTGTTGTTTTTAAAAGACAACAGGCCCCTCTGTAGTCCTCTCCCACAAAATGCATTTAGGCTGATACTTCAGCATAAAGGACACACTGTTGAGGCAGGCAATGCTTGCATTGTTTTCCCTGTAATGCAGTCAGGGTCTCCACAGCAAAATTTAGTGTATTTTGCGAAATCGTATTTTATGTATTTTGTCAGCAGCAGCAGTTAAACTAAAGGAGGAACAGCTCCATTCTATTACGGGTTAAATTATGCTCTGTGCAGAACTAGTGGTGATGTATAAATTGCAGCCCTGTCTTTTTTCCGAAGGATTCTAAAATAGGTTTTCCGAATTAGTGCTGGATTTTCGCTCCTGCATGTGTGGTGACTCTGGATTTTTTCCCTTCAGAGAACCATCCTTTGCAGCATTCCCCCTTCCGAGGAATCACTTAGACACTTCCAGCTGGTGGCAGGGGATACAGCCATAATACAGCTTCCTCTGTCCCAGCTGTCTTTTTCACTACGATAAATGCATTACGATGGCTGCACTCTCGTGTAAAGGTTCAGGTAGAGGAAGGTGTAGGATGAAGTCTGGAAGCCGTCTTTTGGGTTTTTAAAAGCTTCAGCTTCAACAGCATCTCTGCATTTTGAATGTCTTCCTGCTTCTGGTCAAAGGTTTCTCTCCAGTGATTGGAATGCTACTGTGAGCCCGGCCCAAGGTGCCTGAGGATATCACCTTATACAAGGAAGCCCTGCCTGCTTGAGAAGAGCGTTTTCAATGCATTATGGCTCATGCAGCCTCACAATTGAAGAAGAACAGGGATTTAGAAATCAATGCTGAGGAGGAGACTGAGAAGAAAAGGAAACACCGCAAACGGTCCCGGGATCGGAAGAAAAAGGTAGTTGTATACGCCAGAGCATGCATCTTGCCTGGATCCTTTTTGTTTTAATCTCCTTCTGGTGTCTGTTAGAAGCATTAAGGGTAATTTTTACGTGTTGTGTAGAGTATAAATTGGGAACAGATGATAAAACCCAGTGGCCGACCATGTCCAGAGGATGGGCTAGGCAGGGGCAGATTTTGTCCTGTGTGGGGGTGATTGCAGTGCTGATGCGGAAGGTGCGCCTGCACTTGACACAGGCAGGGGCATGTTGCCATGACACAGAAAGGTGTTGCAAGGGAGTTCAAAGTAGTTTCTTCCCAGCCCCATCAAGGTTAAATGGACTTCGGTCTGAGGCAGAGGCCAGCAAGCCCGTCTTTGTACTTGTTGGAGGTCTGGCTCATGGAAAAAGAGCTTTTGTGCTAGAACTACTGTCACATGTGTGCGTTTCTCAGGCACATCTGTGACCTTAAAGACGCAGCAGAAAAGTCATTTCCTGCTTTGCTTTTTCCCTCTTTCTTTCTCTCCTTTTGCCTCTTATTTCTCTAAGGTGCTTTTAGTTAGGTTGTGCAATGGAAACAAGCTGCCAGAAATGACTTTCTTTTGTTAAATGAAGCTACAGTCACAGAGGTTTGTTTTTCTCTCTGGGTGAGAGGGATTATCCTGAATGCAGGAATTCCCATGGCAGGGCAGGGAAGCAGCCTTCACCACTGATTGCTTCTGATTAAAGCATGGGCATTGATCATCCCCGACTGATATTCTATGGCAGCGGGGAGAGAGGAGGAATATTCTAGGTCAGTGGTGTTTTATTACAGCCGGAGAGTACTTACTATTTGGTCGCTATGCCCTTAAATATGACTCCTAGGTACCCGCTGGGGAGTGAGGGCCCAAAGCACTTTTCTTCCACAGCAATTAATAAAAATTGACTAAAACTCTGTGATCTGAATATGAAAGTCAGGTCATAAAGCATTTTTATGTCTCTTTGTGAGAATTCCCAAGGGAAAGATCATCTTAATTTGCTCTGAGCATTGATGCATGTGTCTTCTAAATGACATGCAGATTTCATCCAGCACATGTACCTCTCTTCAGGGCTGATCATGAACATTTTTGGTGCCTTTGCCATTTTCTTCAGAGTTAAGATCTGTGAAAGAAGCCACTCTGCCTTTTGTTATGTGACAGACTTTGTGAGACTGAGTTTGGAGTGGTACAGTCGCTTTGCTGCAAGATGTTAAATATAGATGGTTCCTACTTCAATATTCTTGTAGATAAACTTCTTGAATAGATTTTCACAAAAGTACAAACTCAGGTTAAGACATCCTGGGCAGGCATATTTCAGAGCCTTGCATAGCAGAGTTGTGGAATTGCCATGTTGTGCTAGGTTCTGGTCTAATTGCACTGTTTTAGGATCGTCTGTGGGCAGGTCACTACAGACAGAGCGCCCCCTCTCCACACATTTTCACCCACTCCCACCATGATAAACTGGCTTCTAAGAAACATGAGGAAAGAAGGTACATATATTTGTGTAAAGATACAATCACATCACTGCTGTTAATACTCTGTATGAGGCTTGTCAGCCAAGCCAGGCTTATGCCCCGCAGTTTCCTGTAGCGATGACAGGCGCGCTGCCTTGGGGCCTGGGCCCCTGTTTGACTTGGAAGCAAAATAGGGAAGGGGTGAGGTAAAGGGAGCTTCTGGACTCACTGAGCTGAAGCAAATGCTTTGTGGACCAAAGTGCTTTGTTATGAGTACAACAGTCTGTCCAGTGTAAATCTCTTAGCAACCAGAAGGGAACATGGAGAAATATCAATATTGCTATGTCAATGTGCAAGCAGATTTAAATGTTTTGTTCTCAGGACAGTCACAGAGTTTATCCAGAAAGTGCCTCGTGGATAACACTTTCATTGCCATTGTACTAGTTAATTCATGTATAGTCCCTATCAAAGGTACATGTATTTCAGGAGATTTAGTATTCACAGTCCAGGGATTTCAAAGTACAAAGTCAAGATTAGATTGCTTTCCAGACATAATCTAGATTCTTTTTCAACTGTATAGCATATATACCACTTATTGTCTACAAAGTAAATTGTTTTGACTTGAATTTCTTTTTCCTACCTTTTCCTAAGGTCCTGAGGAAGGCTAGTAGGTATTTTGCTCCAAGTTATAGGTCCCATATCCATTGGAGGAGCTGCTTTTATGTACTTTGTGGGTTATTGTGGGGGTTCATTGCTCTTGCTTTATATGTAGAAATATCCTCTAGGATCTTTTATTTACATGAAAGTAATAGTGAGTAATTTCATAAAACCACAAAATAGAAAAGCTTCAAATAAACGTAAGGAATATCTGTTTTGTAAAATAAGGAATTTGATTAATGGTACTCTGCAGTTCAGGTTAAACAAGCCCAAGATGAACCTTTCCTGATATCTATATGACATAGCATCACACACTATGAGATATTAGTATTATAATCAAATCATATATATAATAAAATTAACATTAGATTCACATTTCATCAGTTGTTTTAAAAATCCATGATTGTGCATTTGGTCTGTTATGAATATTGGTAACCATGAATTAAGCGATCAAAAAATAGAAAACTTCTAGGAATTTATAATTACTTGAAAATTAATAATGGTGTGTTTTATTCTTGCTGCAGCAACATTAGTGTCAGGAAAAAGAAAATTAAAAAAAAAGAAGAAGAAAAAGAAAATCTTCCTATTTGCTATAAGGAAATGCTTCTATATGGACTTTAATCTTTTTATCCCAATTTTTCTGACTCGAAGCAAATACAAAACAACTTTCCCTAAGTATTTTGTTTAAAAGTGTCTTTCCACTGCATTCACCAATCTCCTTTATGCACACTTTCCCATTGCTCTTCACTGATAGATTTTCCCCTTCACTCTTCTCTTCTCCTGATGGGCTGCTAATGCTGGCAGTGACTGGGCGGAGTGCCAGAGGTAGACAGGGTGCCTTTGGGAGGGGCAATATTGGATCCATGCCCCAACAGAGAAAGTTGCAGAGAGGAACTCTTTCTATTCCCTGCACTGAGCAAGGTCCTGGCCCACGGGCGGTGGTCCATGGATGCCCCAGCTACCATGACACATGAGGGCTAGAAGCCATGAATACTCTGAGGCCCGCACTTCACTTGTTGTGTTTGGCCTCTGGTGCCACATTACCTGGATATTTTGCTTTCTCTCCATGTAAACTATAAGGTACAGTTCAATGATGAGGGCTATTAGGAGAAGTAACCTTAATTTATTCAATAATTTTTTAAATGTTCACAAGTATGCTTGTATATATTTATTATGTCCTATCAAAAAAATGTTTGAGGTGATCTAAGGATATGTATGCTAAAAAAGGAAACATTGATATGTATCACTGACACAGGCTGTACTAGGATAAAGGAATGGTTAATTTTATGATTAATATCTTTTCTAATTGCTGATGTCAGACTCACTAAATAGCTATTCAGTGGCAGAGCAGGAATGAATATTTATTGCTTCATTTTTGCACTGATGCATTCATTCAGCAAACATTTACTGAGTGACTTCTGTGGATCAGGCATTGCATTCAGCGTTGGAGGCAAAGCTACAGGAGGCAGAGTGGCAACAGTACAGGGACTCCCTGCAGGGAGAGGAGACCCCAGTCACCCTTCCTAATGCATGGAAAGGGAGCCACAGGAGCCCACCGGAAGTCTCCCAGTTCAACTCAGATGGGCTCAAAGACGGGTCTCGGGGGAAGGAATGAGTAAGATAGGCAGGCAGGAGGACAGGAATCCCATGCCCACCATGGTGGAAATAAGAGGGAACATTCAAGTGTGTGAAAAGCAAACATAAATACGGAGCAAAGGGATATGAGTGTATGCTTTGGAAAGTAGTCAGAAGTCAGATCATGAAACCTTTGTATCCTATTTCACAGGGTTGTAAATTGCCCTGCTTAAGGTGAGACGGATTTGAACCAACTTAAATGGAGGCAGTAGGAAGAGGAACTGAACAGCTTTATGGTTACAAACCATCTCTCAGGCGTCCCGTGCTGCAGACAGCAGCCAGGAGAGCCTTTCGGAAGCACAGAAGCACTGGTGGTGATTCAGGAATGAGAGATGCCGAGGGTCTGAACCAGGACAGAGACTATGACAGTGGAGAGGGGGTGTTACATGCAAGAGATATTTAGGGGAAGACTCAACAGAATTTGGCAATGGACTGGGTGTAGGATGTGAGAGGGAGAGATCGGATTCTAGGGTAACTGCCAAGTTCCTGGCTTGAAGCGGAAGATGAATAATTAAATTTCCTGGATTCATGTCTTTTCTCCCAGTGCATTTATTGACCACTTAAAATGTACCAGGTAGGGTTTTAAATTGCTTTGTAGGTAGAGGCTCATTTAATCTCTACAACTACCCTACAAAGAAAGTATTATCCCCATTTTACAAATGAGGAAACTGAGGCATGAACCCATTAAGGGATCCCATACTATTTAGTGGTAGATCTATGACTCCAGTGTGAAAAGTCTAACTCTCTAGCTTGTGCTCTTACCTACAACACAGAACAGCGTATGTAGTTGATATTTTCACAGCCACATATCAAAATGGACTTGACTCAGAGAATCTTCTAAGTGATCAGCTATGTCCTAGACATTGGGAGCCTTCAATGCAAGCTTTATATTGCTAAGTAACCCAGTATAGTATGGCAGTGTGTCTGGTTTTCTTACTCTTTGCAATAGATTTTAATGTTTTACCTGAAAAATTTACTTTTTTAACTTTTTTGAAAACAAATGGAAAATTATCAATGCCAGGACTTCAAATCCTCAAAGACACATTGCTATACTAACATAACATCTTAAGTGCTCACTGTATACCAAGTTATGTGCAGAGTGATTCCCATGGATTTTTCTACTATTTTTCTCACAAATTCTGTATGAGGCAGGTATTATTTTCATCCCCACATTTTTATAGCTGAAACGCAGATTTAAAGAGAATAAATAACTTGCCTGAGGTCCTGCAACTTCTAAGTGTTGGCTTTACACTTACACTTGGATCATAGCACTTTGAATCCATATTTAACCAGTAGGTTTATTGTCATAAAAATATAGCAGTCTCTTTTAGGATTAGAGCAATTTAAGGATTTGAGAATACATTTCAAGAGACATAAATTACTGAGTGTTATCTCTTGCTATAGAAGCTCGTTACTTCCTGACATTTACAGGCCTTCTCCATGCCTCACTTCAGATGTACCTATGGCACCCATGATGGAAGATACCAGGCAGAGGGAGGTTTTGTATGATAGTGACTGGACTTTTGAGGGTGAGGGTTGTATAGACCTGTGTCAGATAAAGGAAACACACTCTGTTTCCTGTTCTGCTGAGAACATAGACTCCAGATCTCTAGTGACCCTGGTTTCTCTCTCAGCATCCTTTATGCTCTGCACCATAAGTATAAGCTTCATGTGTTTCACCCAGGAAACTATAAGCTCCTTGAGGGCAGAGATGGTATCATAATCACCTGTTTCCAAACTGGTGCTTGTAGAGTAGGAAGTGGATGGGAGGGAGGGAGGTGGATGGCCGAGAGGCAGTACAGTGCAGTGATTAAGAGTGTGGACTATAAGTAAGATGGTCTGAGTTTAGGAACTAGCACTCTTAGCTGCTGTGACCTTGGGAAGTTATTTAGCCTGTCAGTGCCCCAGTCTTTTTACCTGCAAAATAAATATAATAGTAGTATCTGCTTTAGTCACAGGGCTGTAATGAGATTTCAATGAATGAATTAATTAATATTAGAATGGTACTTGGCACAGAACAAGAGCTGTATAGTGGTAGGTGTTGCTGTTGTTATTGATGTTCATAGTGAGCAGAAAAATGAGCAGTTTCCAAACTGAGCCTTTAGGGGTTGTGCCAGCAGGTCCACTGTCTGAAGCCAGGCAGGTAAGCCCCCTCGGAGCACAAGTGGCTGTCCATCTCTACTCTTCTTCCCTTTGGAAGAGGATGGACGGAATAAGGCTTAGCTCACTCCCAGGAAAGTTATAACCTGGGGCGATGGGTGACTCAGTCAATTAAGTATCATCTGCAGCTCAGGTCATGATCTCGTGTTTCATGAGTTTGATCCTGGTGTTGGGCTCTGTGCTGACAGCCCAGAGCCTGGATCCTGCTTTGGATTCTGTGTCTCCCTCTCTCTGCCCCTCCCCTGCTTGCTCGCTCTCGCTCTCTCTCTCTCAAAAATAAATAAATATTAAAGAAGAAATTTTTTAATAAAAAAAGAAAAGTTGTAAACCTTTGTCCTTTGATGTGCCATGGTATTTAGGAATAGGGAAATAATCACATAAAACTTGTCTGCTGATTGGTTCTCTATGCTGTTACTATCATGATAACATTTTTTATTCTCAAAGTCATGTTTGTTTTAAGAAAAACTTAACACTTTCTTGCTCTTGATCAATTACCATCATAATGAGTGCAAGATCATGTTAGGTATAATTTATACATTTATTAATGTCTGAACATGTTATTTAAAATTTTGTTGATTTTGTCACCAGCATACATACTATAATTATTGAACTGTCCCTTCATTATTCTACAGGCTCATGGTCTTTTCTGTCTCTTAATTTGCCTTTGGTAAGATGATGTAGTATTGTGTGTGTGTGTGTGTGTGTGTGTGTGTGTGTGTTTTATTGAATCTCAAAACAGAAAAATGGTTTCAGTAGGTATGCTTGAGGAAAAAGGATTTGGCAGTGCTTTGTAGTTTTTTTGTAGTTATATTATTAGAAAAAATACAGTAATCTTACTACATTTAACTGGTATCCATTCAACACGAATGTACTGGGGAGCTACATTATTCCTGTCGTGCCGGGGACTGGCATGTAAAGGATGAGAGCTTTAGGCCCATCCACCTGCTCTTTGATATTCTGCTTGTACTATTCGATGCAGGTAAAGTGAAAACCCAGAGAGAAAAATAGGTATTTTTTGTTGCTGGATTAGCACTGGCTTATGTTAACACTATGCCATCATGTTATCCACATGTCCAGATGCTTTAGCCTAAGCCTAAGTTTGTTATGTAACTATGTAACTTGCCTTAGTCACAAAAAATAAACTGGGCTTGGAATCAAGGTCTGTGTGGCTCCCCTTCTTGGGCCATCAGAACCACTATGGGATAGGTTTTGTTTGCTTGCTTGTTTTTTAAGGGAGGTTCTTACTAATAGGAGCCTCTGGTGGATTCTTATGTCAAGAGAAGAATGGTCACCACTGAAACATTAAAAATTAAATAATTTAATCATTGAATTTTTATAAATTACTTGTCTTTCACTGAAAACTCCAAATATTGTCTAAATCATAACACTTTAATTGGTGTACATTTAAATCAGTGCACATTAAAAATAACTTTTAAGAGGAATCCAGGCACTGAAACAAAGTAGGATTGTAAGCTTCTATCTGTTGATTGATGAATAGGTTAAATGTTGAAGGATGGTGTCCAAATACCATGTTGTACTGTCAGGCATGTAATTCAAATTGTAATCTAAAGAAATTCTTGTGTAGAAAGGTAACATTCAAAAACAAGGAATCAGGTATATTTTTACTCAGACCATTTCTTGTTTGTGTAAGTTAAAAGTTCATTCCAGAGCAATGGACATGGAGCCTGGATCTTTTATGTATAGTTCAGATCTGGTGCTTAGCCCCTTCATTACAGTAATGCTATCTTGGACCCAAGGTGCCATCATGAGAAAGAATGACCTACCACTGTCAAAAATAGGAGTTGCCTATATAATGTATAGATTTCAATTTAGATTTAGTTGGCTGCAATAAACTATTTCTCAGCCATAGTTTACCTTCTACTAATTAGGATCTATCATCAGTTCTGTTGAATTTATATGAAGCCTATTAGAATGGATAGAGACTAACATTCATATCTGCCAGGTTTGGCAGAACGAAAGCCAACCAGTACCATCACCATAGGAGAGGAAGGATATATGGACTGTGTGGAAATGAATAGGGACAGAGAACTTGGCTAGACAGTGTTGGAAGTAAGTCCAAGATTTTCAAATGACTGGAAGCCAGTGACACTAAAACATTTATAATCTACAGTAAGTATCCCTGAAAACTTTGTAATTTCACTATTATGAATAGCATTATTTTATCTTCATGATACGGTTTTCTAAGAGATCTATACAGTTGACAAAGGTATGAAAATATGGTAAATTGTGTTTAGTAGAGGATTAAAAACATTAATAAAGCAGGCAAGCCATGGGGGGAAGGTGTGGGGAGGAGGCTAAGTATTACAATCCATGGGCCTAGATAAGAATTTGTATCACAGCTGCCACTGATTAGCTGTGTGGCCTTGAACTAAATTTCTTTGGGTCTCAGTTTCCAGATTGGTTAGATGGGAATAAGAATTATTTACTTGCATACATATTATAAGGAGTCAAAATATTGTAGAGGCATTTTGTCAGGTTCCTGGCACAAAGGGAGAAGTTAGCTAGAGCTTCCAGCTTCCCTTCCTTGACTTATGGGCTCTCAAATGTAACAAAGTGACCATAGCCAAGACCAGAGTGGAGGAGCTTAGGAAACAAGGGAATGCTTTTAAGAGCTAGCAAGCCCTCAGAAACGTATTTGATGAATGAAATGTTACTGATAAGCTGGTATCTTCAAAAAGTCATTTGAGTCCTGCAATTTAGCTCTTTGCAAACTTTTTTTTTTTATAGCACTTGGGGAATTAAATCTGTCATTTTGAGAAATTCTTCCAAAGACTTACATGTTACATTTTCCATTAACACTATTATTAATAGTGTCTCTCAGGAGTTAAATGGTAGGTAGATAATAAAGAAAGCTTAAGAATCATATGTAAAGGTAGAAGTATCAAATAATTCTTTTAACAAATGAACTTTATTTTGCAGATTTGGGCATAAGTGTTAAAATACTTAAAGAGAGGAAGAGTATTTAGGGCTGAATGAAAGCACTCTTCACGGGATATATTTACTTATGTTTTTGTGTATATATACATATATATATGTGTGTATATATATGTGTGTGTGTGTATATATATATGTGTGTGTGTGTATATATATATATATATATATATATATATATATATAAAGTGTCTATACAGTGTGTCTATAAGGTATATGTACTTCATTATTAGTAAGTTTCCCCCCCCCCCCAGGTAATGTGGCCACCAAAGAGGTGTTAGACGATTTCAGGGTAGTTGGGGACCTAGGGAAGAGTGCATGATCTGGCCGATAGGGAGTTATCACGGTCTATACCTTGTTTCAGAACCCAGAGTGGCCTGTGGACTGTCTTCCTTACCATCACATCCACTTCTTTCTTTGTCAGACTGCCACCTTTGAAGGCCTTTATAGTTTTCAATCAAACAAAGCAAGTCACCCTGCCTGTACCAAATCAGCCCACACCAGTAACTGCCACTAAGAATTATCAGTGTAATTAAACACCCCTATTCACCCTAAAACAAAAAGAAAGATGGAACCTGAAATATGGACATCTCTCATTAGACATTTTTGTTACAGTCTCTAAGCGAGTTTTTACTTTTCACAGAAGGATAGTACAGAGAGATGCCTGCCAGCAAAAGTATATGGAAAAGAATTTACCTTTTCTTTCTTTTATTGAGCTGTAAATCATTGAAGAACTATAGCTGGCCAGGCGCTCCACTGAGTGCTTTAAGAAGATTACTGTATTCAGTTCTCATGCACGGGAGCTAGTATCCTACTTCTCTGGATTAGGGGAGGCACACTCTCCAACATTTCAGCAAGCCCAAGGTTGCATAATTACTAAGTGTAAGGCTGGAAATCCAACCCAGGTGGGTCGGATTCCCAGCCCCATGCTTACTCCACCACTTCTCACCCTTCAGTCCCTATCAGACAGACACGATCGTTTCCAAGTCACCACTGAGAGCCATTTCCCAGGAGACTGGGGTCTGGGAGATGAATCTTTCCTGAACCATGAGGATGCCATGCTAGGGTTTCCACCCCTAGAAAATTCCTAGTAAAATCCTTCTTGTGATTTATTTCTTCTTCCCAAAAGAAAAATACACAATGGGGCATGGACAGCAGGAGGGTAATAATGTGGATATAATAAATAATTTAACTTTCACGTCGCACATTTACCTGAAATGCATCCTGTCTCAACAGGACCATAATTATATTAATGGCAAAATAAGCGTGAGTAGTTTGTTCCCAGAATGTTGGTATTTGGGAACACAAATAGTGAAACCATTTTCTGTTGGTTGATTTCTTGGTTTTTGAACTGAGCATATTCCTGATGCCTTGTGTTTCATGCTTACCATTTTTATGAGAAAACTGTTAAAGAAGCTGGTTTTGAAGAACTCACAGCCTCAAAACAGACTAATTTTCAGAGCGTAAATTGGAAATTAAAAAACAATTTGTAGAATGGCAAGAAATTAGCACCAACATTAGAAAAAAAACACAACTCTTTAGCTGACGACACCAACAAATGTTAGAATTGAGTCACTGTAGGCGCTGCCAGGTTCTTTGAGAGGATAGACCTCTTAAGGCCTTATGAAGTGATGTTCTTTTTTCCTTGATGGTAAGAGCAATGAATAAAAAGCTTTAATTTTGGGAAGGGACTTGGAAAAAAATTGGTAATCTCAAAAAAATTTGATTATTTAGAATAGATGACGTTAGACTTTACTAACTAGCACACTTCACTTTGGATCAGTAGGAACTCTGCTAGCAAAGATAGGCTCCATTTACAATAAATTAATTGGCAGGTACAAAAGGCTGTTCTCTTAGTTAACACTAAGGTGAGTCTCTGAGTTACATGGCTTTCTTCTCCTTTTGCACATGAGCAGATTGAGGCTCAGACATTGACTTTAACAGTTAACAGTGACCAGGAGACAGAGGTAGAATTTGAACTCATGGCCATCAGACTAAGTTCTTTCCCTTCTTTCACTATTCTGCCTATAGGTTATTAACTGCTTATGGAAGACTTGCATTTGGAGAAAGCTTTTATTTTTATTTTTCATTATTTTCTAATTGGTTATTAAATCATTTTTGTGCCTTCTCATTACTAATGTTATTGTTCATTTGTTTTATGTGACAAATACTAGATAAGAAGTGCTTTTGAAATAATGATGCATCACTTAAACCCTATGTTTTTATCTTCAAATGTTACATTGAGTATTATTGGGGACATTAAGTATTACTGCAAAGCACAGAGCTGTTTTGAATCAGGGGGAAAAAATCATGATTGACCTTGGCACTGTGGATTTACTGTTGCTTAGGGAAGCAACATTTGTCAAAGCCATAATCCTGAACAGTCCATTTTGTTTTCTATCAGTAAATCCCCCAAATGCCCAATCTCATAATTCCCAGCCACATTCCTACTACCTGGCTGGTTAGGGGGTGAATGAGAGAGGATGTGCTGGGTGACTCTGAGGTCACCAGATCCCCACACTGTCCTTCTATAAGGACCTCCCCTTCTGTAAGGACCTGCTGTCCTGTGCACTGCAACATGATTCAATAACATAATGAGTGTATTTACTTAGCTCTGTCAACACTCAAAATACATTTGCCTACCTCAATATAAGAAGATAACCATATTGATGTTGAAAAATGCTGAGTGTAATTAATTTTTTTATTAAGGATCCCTGCTTTACTCTTCCTCCTCAGCTGGAATCATTGCCACCTAAAAATAAGTGGTTTTGTTGTGGTCATTTATTCTAACCACATTTATTACAAATAGAATTGATATATTAATACCGGTGACCCAGGCACATGAAACTCAGGCATTCATTTGTCTTCCTTAGTGTGGAATTAGCCATCCTGGTAATCCTCCCCGATTCCTGTCTGTGATTCATTTCAAAGATTTTGATTGTGGCTCATCTTAGCTGAATTAGGTGTTTGAGGGTGAGCATGAATACATTAAAATAGGTGTTTTTCCTGTTTACCGTGTTAGCGTGAGCCCCCGTCTTGGTTTTCCACAGATGCTCAGCGTGGGTAAGGCAGCCTGACTTCCTCCCATTCCACAGTGTGTGTGGATCCGGTTCCTGGGCTTTGTCCTAGCTCTTCACTAGATAGTCTTGTCTCCACTGGCTGGTTGTAACTTGATTTTACGTAACATGGTTCAGTGGATTTTCTATGGGATCAGATTAAAATAATTACATAGCCATCATTTGGCATCTGACAGGCATTATCTTTTTGTTTTCTGGTGGATTAGTGGGGTTTTGTTTGCAGTGTCAGGAAGGGAGAGTGAGCTGAGGTGCATTTGGCATTCTCGGCTCTGACCTGCTTTCCTAGAGCTGCACCGCAGCTCTAGCAGAACCTCAATTATTAATGTGAGCTGTGCTGTATCCGCACATACAGCTTAATCCAGCCTTTTTTTTAAAGTGCTGCTGAGGATCTCTGAAATAATGGGAGACTGATTTTTGGAGGCTGTGTGGAATGAGGAGTGGGACTGGGTGTGAGCTGTGGAGTCATGTAGGTTTGAGTGTGAGCCTCCTCACTGCCCTTTCTTTGCTGTGTAGTCTTCAGTTGGTTACTTAACCTCTCTGAGCCTCTTGTGCCCTCATCCCCAGTAACACCTATTCCAAAGAGATGTTATGAAGACAAAATTAAATTGAACATGAAGTGCCTGGCACAAGGCAGGGATTCAGCCAGTGCTCATCCCTCCCACCTCCCCACTCCTTTCCTCTCACTCTCATCCACTTGGAAGAAATGAGTTTATGTTATGCTAAGTGTATTTAATGAGAGTTGTGAGTTAAGCGAAGGAAGTGGATTCACTAAAGGTAATTCCAAGCAAGGTAAAAAGTATATGAAAGACATACGTATGTTTGTATGTGGAGAAAAATATATATTTATATAAAACGTAATATTGATAATTATATATACATGTACATATGTATGTTTAGATCTGGGATGTATTCCAAATGTATATTATATATGTTCTAAATAAGGCAGTTAAATCCAGAGCCAATTTTTATTAATTTCTATTGGGAAGGAATGTGGTTTCTGGAGAGCGCACCGAACGAGGCGTAGGGCACAGGGCCCCTGGGTTCTGAGCAGGTGCAGAGGCCTTCTCAGGATTGCTCTGCACCTCGGTTTATTCCGCAGCAGTTGCCTCAGTAGATCTTCTAAACTGAGTGAGAAGCCAGTCCTTTTCCCCCTGGGTAGGCTTTAATGGGTTTACCTTTGCATTTAAAGGTCTCCCTCTGGCAGCTGCTCCTTGACTCCCAGAGTCACTCAGAGGAAGCGAGTCAGCAAAAGATCAGTTTCGGTGATTCTCCTAAAAGGTCTTTCGAGGCTGTGTCTGATCTGTGTTTCCCAGGAACAATTACAGAGAAACAGACAAACCTTGGGCAGATAGGCTTTCCTGCTAAATGTTACTGTCCCATCAAAGAAGACTCTTTCAGAGCCTTTGACGGCACTTAATACCTGTTTGCCACCTTTGTTCCTGGCTTGATTACCCGTAATGTCCTGGGGCATCCCGTCAGTTCTTTTACCTTCGTCTTTCTCACCACGTGAATAATTGATGTACATTGTAGACACAGCCTTCAACACAGGGAGGCTAAGGTCACTCAGAGAAAGCATTACTGCTATCATTTTGAAATATATTTTTCCAATATTTTTCTTGCATGTATATACTTAGTTTCTTCTTCCCTCTTCTGTTTTTTCCTTCCCTTCTCTTCTCTTTCTTCCTTTCCCCCCTAAGTAATGGAGATAATGGTGGTACCTCCTGACCATTATGTTCATGTCAGTAAAAAAGTTTGTGTAAGGTTTTTAATGGATGTATGATATTCAACTTAATGGATATACCAAAATGTATCCAATTTATGTCTTATTTTTGTATGTTTAGTTCATTTCAATTTTTGTTACTGTGAAAAATGGCTCAAAGGACAACAGAGCTTCACATTTATCCACAATCTGCTCTCCTCCTGTTGGTGACTCCTTAGCACAGCATTCAAGGTCTATTATGAAGCGAGAACCACACATGTTGAAGGACTGACTACCTTTCTGTTTCCCAGAGCATACATCTCTGGCTCCCCAACCCAGGGGCGGGGACTGTTCATGCTGCCTGCTGCCTCCCTCTCCCATTCTGTTCCCACAGAAAGTCCTTTCTTTCCTCTTAACTGTTACAACGACTACTTATTTGCATCTCTTAGGAACTCTGTGTGGAGCTATAGTCCTTTGTGTATGAATATCTGTAGATGAAAACTGTCACGAATCTTGATTTTGGATCTTGGCATAGCCCCTAAGTTTGCAACTTCAGCTCTTCTTTCCTTGTCTGAGTTATGTCAAGGCTGCTGCCACAGTGGTATGGAGAGACTCCAGTGGTTCCTTCGTGCACTTACAGGGCTGCAAGTTCCATGAAGCAGACTTACCACTGATTCCGGGGGTATCTTCTTCTAGGCCCTCTTGGCTCTGTTGTGTCAAATCAATAATGACAACTCTCTGCCCAGGGCTCTGTGCCCTTTTTCCAGCCTTCATGAGTTCATCAGACACTATTTGAGGCCTGTGGCTCTCAACTGGCAAGAGGAGAGGTTCTGCTTAAAATTCTCCTGGGGTTGGTGTGACTAGCCAGCCTTCTTTGTCCCCAGCTGGGGGGTTTCCCAGGACGTGGGACTTCTGGTGATGCAACTGGGACAACCCCAAGGTATATTAGAATTGGTGGAATGCGGTGGGGCTAAGGCAAATGGTAATGCAGGGAGAGGTCTTCTGTACTGCCTGCTTCCGAGACTCTCTCAGCTTTGGTTTTTGAGGGTCTTGCCTTCCATCTGAATATGATGTCACTCCTCCTCTAGGAGTCTAAACCATTTTTTAATTTCCTGTGTCAGGGGCGCCTGGGTGGCTCAGTCAGTTACGCGGCCGGCTTCGGCTCAGGTCATGATCTCACAGTTCGTGGGTTTGAGCCCCGCATCGGGCTCTGTGCTGACAGCTCGGATTCTGTGTCTCCCTCTCTCTCTGACCCTCCCCTGCTCGCGCTGTCTCTCTCTGTCTCTCAAAAATAAATAAAAGACATAAAAAAAAATTTAATTTCCTGTGTCATCAGTGGGCATTACTTTTTCCTAAATTTTCTGTTACCTCCTGAGCATATAAGCACAGTGAATCCTTATGCATACCAAATCGTCATGTGTACGAGGGAAGAACTTAAAACCAAGCTTTGGGCAGTGACTCCTACTTTTATTATATAGGGTCTCATCTAGAACCCAGTTGGCTTTTGCTTTACTTTTTTTTAAGTTTGTTTATTTATTTATTTTTAGAGAAAGATAGCAAGTGAGGGAGGAGCAGAGAGAGAGAGAGAATAAGAGAGAGAGAGACAGGATCCCAACCAGGCTCTGTGTCATCAGCTCAGAGTCCAATGTGGATCTTGAACTCACAAACATGAAATCATAACCTGAGCCAAAGTCAAAACTAGGATGTTTAACCAACTGAGCCACCCAGATACCCAGTCTTTTGCTTTACTTTTATTTCACTGGCTCTTTAGCTCCCTGGATCATGTGCTTTACTTACTTCTTAGGTTTTTTTTTTTTTTTATATCTTTTGCTTAAATTTATTTTTACCCCACACAAATTTAGATTATACATACGGGGGGGGGGTTTGTTTCATATACTTTAAATATAATTTATTTCTTTATATTTCTGGAAAATGGCTCAAGGCAAATGGAAGAGTAAAACTATAGGCAAGGTGATAAAAAGCTGTAGCACAATCACCTTGTTTTTATTATTCCCAACTTGGACTTGCCAAAGCTGTCTCCTCCTCCACCCATGTCACCTGAACCATGGGAAGGACTCATTGACCTTCACCATGTCTCTCCCCTGGAGAGACCCCTAGCCTGTGTGCCTCCTTCCACCAGGCAGTGGGGGATTGGACACAATAAAGAACTTTACTACTTTATCACTTAGTTTCCAAATAGTCCGAGGGAATCTGCCATTGTTATATTAGAAAACATTTGATGTAGGCCACTGCAAAGCTACATAAGTAAAATGTTCTATGTGCAAAGAAAATCACCTTTTGCAGAAATTTACATGATTGAGCTAAAAGTATGACTTCCAATTGTTTTACAGGGATGTTATGTAAAAAATAGTCTATCATGCCTCCATTTTCATACCAATCACTCAAATCATATTTAACGTATCAGTAATGACATTTGTGGACTGCAGATTTAAACATATGATTCAGTGAAAAGAAGAGCTACTGTTCAAATCTGAATTCGAACCTGCAGGACTTCTGTAAAGGACAGATACATCAGTTTCGAAGGGCAGGGCTGTGTGGAAAATTCCCACAGAGTGTCTCCAGTCGTGCAGTCTTCGAGGTGGAAGGGACCTTTGAGGTCACAGAGCCAGAGCCTCTGTAGAACCTGCCTGTCCTTGAGGATGGCTCTTGGAATGGCTTGTCAGTCTCTGCTTTTGACTGTAAATGTCCTGCCTCTAAACATAGTCCACCTCCATTTCTGGACACTTCTAATTGTTAGAATATGCTCTCTTATTTTGAGACTAAATCTTGCACCCTGTCATGTCCCCCCATCTGCCAGTTATTTATACAGATGAAGACAGTGATGTGCTGGTGCTAGCATCTTCTCTCCAAGTTAAATGTTCCCTGGTTCTTCAGCCAGTCATAAGATATGGTTGCAAGGCCCCTTTATTCCCTCTTTAGCTATCATTTGCTACCCCGAATTGACAGTCTTCTGTAAGTAGATTCTCCGGTTTATACTGTACGACACAGCTCAGCCTCGGTTGTTGCCACTATTTGTAAAAGATTGTGACAAGGTCACAGTCATTTTAGGGAGAAGACGACTGAGCACCTGTGTAGTCCATTTTCATAGGAACTTTGTTTCTGTTTTGTATGTGGATTTATCTTTCCACTTTCACTTTTATCTTTGGCTCTTTGTTGGCATTGAAATATATGCATCTGACTGATCTGTGAATACATTAGGAATATTTATAAACAGTATATAAGTACAGATTTATAAGATACAAGAGTTCTGTCCCCTCCAATGCCTTATCTTCTGTATCTTCCAGTGTCCTATCTCCTATTACTTTATTCCTCAGACTCAAAAATTATTTCTAAGTAATTATTAAGTACCAAACATACATACATTTTCCTTTCCCTTTTTGTTTTCTTGGCTTCTGCACTCCTATTCTTGTGTCCGCTTTCTTCTTTAAACATAAAAATATTCACTAGAATCCCTAGAACAGATGGAAATAGTTCAATATCCGCTGGGTACAAGAGGGGAACAAATAATGTCATGTGTTAAGCTTTATCAAAGGTTGATATTTCATATTTCAGGTTAACCAATTTAATAGGTAAGCGAACGGTTGACTTCTTAGAGACTTTTATGGACTGAATCCTTAGACACTAAAGTATGTGGAACTATTTGAACAGGAAAATTAGGGGTGCCTGGGTGGCTCAGTCGGTTAAGCGTCCGGCTTCGGCTCAGGTCATGATCTCACGGTTTGTGGGTTTAAGCCCTGCGTTGGGCTCTGTGCTGACAGCTAGCCCAGAGCCGGGAGCCTGCTTCTGGTTCTGTGTCTCCCTCTCTCTCTGACCGTCCCCTGCTCATACTGTCTCTGTCTCTCAAAAATAAATAAAAAACATTTTTAAAAAAGTTATAAAAAAAAGAACAGAAAAATTAGCCAAATTAATTTGCCAATAATTTGGCTAATAATAGGGACGTAAACGTAACAAAATTCTAAAATATTTCTGTAGTGCAGTGCATATAAAACACCCATGTTGTTTTGATTCAATAACACTTCAGTTTAACAAATATTTATATGCCTAACCTACATGCAAAACAGAGATACAAAGACTAAGACATGCTCGTAATCCTTTGGGAACTGGTAGGTTAGTAAGGGAGACAGACAAGTTGAAAAGAATTAAGACAGTTCTCCAGTTGATACACAAGTGAGATAGAGGCCATGTGAAGGGACACATCTGCCAGTGCAGAGGGTAGAGAGAGGTGGATGTTGACCCTGGCCCTGAAGACTGAGAAGAGGGAGCAAACAGCATAGGGAGCAGAATTAGAAACCTTGCAGAAAGAGAAGTAGAACTGGTCTGACAGGATGGCTTAGTGTGGGTGCCAGAGAGGGGGAGGAGCCCAGCAGGAGGGAAGGTCATCAAATGGAGCATCTGAGGGTCTATTAAAGAAAGGAATGAGGAGAGATTGGCTTACCTTTGTATAAGATATCTTTCTTCCTGCTTTCCCTTATTCCTATCGACTCTTAATAACATTTTTACTTTGCAAAAATGGTACCTTAGGGTGACTTTTAACTTGGATTTTCAGTATGAAGTTCTGTACTTGGAGCACCTAAAAGAACAGAAGACCACTGAGCTGATACATGATGAGCCTGGAGATTAATTACTGAATTGCTTTGAGAAATGTGGAAGTCATTGCCTTCTGTCTAGGCTGTCATCCATTGCCATTGGGCTTGATGGATTTAGAAATGCTAGTTGAAAGGCATCTCAGATTTAGATTATGTCAATCTTCTGATAAGACTGTGATGTTATGTTCTTGCTCTTCCCTATACTACAAGTATTTGTTATATTCACAGTAAACCCTTTAAAATAGTGACATGTTTTCATGTATTCCTCCACTTTGTGAGCAATGGATTTAACGTCATTTTGTTTTTTTATTCTTTTAAGTTTATTTATTTTGAGAGAGAGAGAGAGAGAGCGAGCAGGGCAGGGGCAGAAAGAGAGGAAGAGAGAGACTGCCAAGCAGGCTCAACACTGATAGCACAGAGCCCAGTGCAGGGCCTGAACTCATGAACTGTGAGATCATGACCTGAGCTGAAACCAAGAGTCAGACGCCTAACCAACTGAGCCACCCAGGAGCTCCTATAGTGTTTTTAAAAGGTGAGAAGTTAAAAAAAAAAAAAGAAATCTCATATTAAACTGCATGAACAATTTAATTCCTTTCTTCCACAAAACATCTTTAAATGGTTAAATTTCAGAAGCTTAGAGAAATGAAAAAAAAATTTATCTTGAAAAACAGTAGGATGGCTTTTCTTGCAAATATGTTCATTAATAAAAAGAAGCTTGATTACATGTGAGATATAAGAATGCTCTGAAAATTTGCCAAACTGATTCTAATCACATGTACTAGGTTTAACCTTTCTGAAATGTGCTTTTATTGAAAAAATAGTTCCTGTTTGAAGTTGCATTTTAAAGACTTCTGCAAAAATATTAAAATGTACTCATTTGGCCTTTTTTAAAAACCCTTTTGAGCAAGCACACATAATATTTTGATGAAAAATGTTGATTTAATATTAAAGCTCTAATTACCAGTAAGGAATGTCATCACCCCAAAACTCATGAGAGGATGTTTTTCTAATTCTTCTTATATGTTTGTGTTCATGTGTGTTTGTATATCTCTATGTATTTTAATTTCATTAGCCTAACAACTGCATATCAGTATTTGCAGCTCTTCCTTCTAATAGAAATAAACATCTAATCTCATGAAAGACTTGAGCTTAATTGAGAGTCAAAGCAGATAAGAGAAAACGGTCCAGTTTGTTGGTTTCTTAAAGATAAAACATAGATCTGTTGGTCAGCTCAGTAGGTTGCTTTGTTACACAGGAAGTTCCCTGGATAAAGCAATGTAAAATACATGGTGGCACTTGACAATGGAAAGAAATCCTTTTATATCAGAATAATTGGGTCTTGATGTATCTGTCTTAGAGGTTCACTATCCAATTATCAAAAAATGAGGCACACACACATATTCTTTCAAGAGAGGCCTTCCTATACTCACTGTTCTGTGCTATGGATCTCGGCTGCCACATTAGCTTCAGATGTACTGGGAAGTCCCAAGGTCCCCTGTGTCATCATGGGGAATGTGGCAGGAGTGCCTAGCTTAGAATTTTAGCTTGCACTTGCAATTTAATGTAGAGCTTTTAATTGCATTCTCAGCAATATTTGCTTTCATCTCATAACAATAAAACCTTCATGGTGATGTCTCGGGAAAGCATGGCACTGAGGCGGAGACATGTGGCACCAGGAATCCCTCAGCTTTCGAGTAAAGGCTCATCAAAGGCATTCCTTTTGTTTATTTGCCCTAAGATTCTATGTCCAGAAAATTCTGAAATTCTGTGCATAGAATCTTATTGTTTTTTAATGATCCTGGGAAAAGTTTTTTAAACTCAGTTGTAATTTACTGGAGTCAAACGCGGTGATCCTGAGTATATATTTAATCAGTTTTGACAAATGCACAGTTGTTTATCTCCTTCCCCCTACAAGATGTATTGCATTTCATCACCCTTGGGAGCTCCTTTGTGCCATTTGCCAGTCAGTATCCCTCCTCCACTCAAAACAGCCAGTGTTAGGACTCCCAGCACCATTGTTGAACCTTAATGTTAATTCTTAGAGGCTTCTCTGTCAAAGAAGGATCTTTAAAACTATGTTTTCCTTTTAAAGAAAGGAAGACCAAAGGGAGACATTCAGAGGCATGCGCACAGGCTGAGTTAGAATTTCAGTATATAGCTTCTAAAACAGTATCTTAAGTGTCAAATTCTTACTGGAAGCGGAGCAGGTCCCTTTCCAGCCTGTCAAACAAGATTTTAAGTAATTTGCTTTCTTGTTGTATTTTAATTGGTCTCCATTTCAATTTCTACTTCTGGTAAAAATAACCAGCATTGCTTTGTAGATTACACCTTAATTTTGTGGAGTACATTCACCCTTCTGGAGGGTGGAATAACCAATGAATGAAAATTTATTAACAATAGACACTAACTGCCAGGGATGACACTGAAGAGTTCAGTATAATGCCTTATAGTAGAGAAACAGGGTTCACTTTGGTCCTCTCAGCTCCTGTGGGGTGATAAAAACAAGTAGAATAGTCTTTACATCTATTTCTTCTCCATGACTGAATATCATTGCTTCAAAGGTGACGTTCTATCATTTGCTTCGTATCATAACCAGACAAAAAGTATTTCTGTTCTGTGTATGTGTGTGTGTGTGTGTGTGTGTGAGAGAGAGAGAGAGAGAGAGAGAGAGAGACAGAGAGAGACAGAGAGACAGAGACAGATGGAGAGAGTTGAGTATTCCATATTATCCCTAGAGATTTTTCTTTCCCTCCTTTTAGCTAACGTGATCTTCTTCATAAATAAATTTCAGATGCAGAGTTGGAATAAACTGAACACTACAGAGAGAGAAAAGATTCCAGGATAGAGAGCTACTTTTATTTCAATACTGCAACACATGGAGCATAGAATGAAATTATGCTGCTGTTAGAATTTATTCTTTTTATTAAAATAGACAAGCATTAAACAAGCCATAAAATTTCCATCTGTATTCACAGCAGGCTCCCACCACCCAAAATACAGATTTCCTCCCTGCCCCTTCCCTCTAAAACACCCAGGACTGAAACATTTTACTATTTGAAACTGACAGAATTATAATATTTAATCTCTAAAATCAGTAGATCACCTCATCCGTCCTTTGCACAGAGCTGCATCCGTGTTAAAGGGAAAGTGCACTTTCTGTCCTTAAATGTCACCAAGGACGGGGGAGTTGGGTCGGAAAGAACCTGCAGTGCAGCAGAGGGAAGCACACGGGCTCCTGGCTTGGTAATTCTGGTGCTTTCCTCACCTCACCAGGCTACTCACCTTGGAAGGAAAACAAACGGCATTTTCACACCGTGTGTGCTGATGATCAGTGCAGAAGTGAGGCGCCCATTGCCATTCTAGCACATTTTTCTCCTTTGCCTGGAGGACAAAGGCTTTTACTAGTGGGAAATTACCACCAAGGCATGTAAAAGTGAAAGAGCTTCTCGGGCTTGAGGAAGAATTCATGTTTTCCTTCTGTAATTTCAAAGCCAAACACTTGCTTGGCATTTTAGGCATAAAAAAGCATAGAGTTCTAAAAAGATGGTTAGAACGGGTAATTGTAAATTCTAATCTTTTTAGCACACTGTTGCCCCACTTGGAGAATACTCTGTTTCAATTTTTTATAAAGGCACTCTGATAAAAAATGTAAGCATACTCTTTTAGGAGCAAATTTCTCTCAGATGTCACACCAAACTTCCCTTTGGTAGGAACGGTTATGTAAGACATCTATGTGCCTCCATCTAAAGAGCAGATTCTATCATGAACGCAGGGCTCCAATCCTTTCTTGGATACTAATACTATGGTATTTCTGCCTTGGTTAACTTAAGTGTAATTAGAAACTTTTAATAATGTTACTCTGTTGGAACAATATTTGCTGGGGGGTGGCGAATTTCCTTACCCCAGAGGGTACAATAGGATGTTCATGCAGTGGTATAATTATGTAAATTTAGTAATAATACAAATGATGTTAGAGCAGGTGTGTCCACTGGAGGACGTGATAGGATATTATAGTGTTTTGAGAGGGACATCAAAGGATACTGAGGAGGAAAACTAAAAAAATTAAAATCTTGAAATCTCAGAAGATATGTATCAATTTGTTGTTAACAAAGGCCTTTCATGTGTATTATCAAATTTGATCCTTGTAATTCTGTGAAAAGGATACTCTCATTTTCAAGAAGCTATATCAAGGTCAGTTAGCTACCAAGTTACTTTGAATCCTCATGATATCCTCCCTCCTTCCCTCCTTCCCTTCTTTCCTTGAACATGTTAGAGCATAGGTCTCCATTTGAACACAGGCATCCTGGGACCAGGCACATGGGCATCACTAGGTTCCAGTGTTTCTCTGGAGAAACAAAGGAGTAGTATTTGGCTCCAAATTTAAAATATAAAGTGTGTGTGTGTGTGTGTGTGTGTGTGTGTGTGTGTGTGTGTGTCTGCTATGAGACAAAAACTGGAGAGTAAAAGAAATGTTCATGTCTTGACAAAGCATACTATCGAGTTTCTTTCTGTTCTAGTTGAACCAGTTTACACGGCTGCAATACGTTGACCTCATTATACCCTCTCTAGCATTAAAAGTGTTAACTCTTCCTTTTCTTCACCAATTTCATAGTTCAACAGTGTTTGTGCCATTGTTTCAATTTGCAGTATTTTATTATTAATGCAGAGGAGTATTTTTTGTGTGTTTGGTAGTCATGTGAATTTATCATTTATGGATTGCCACTCATGTAACTCACATGTATCCTGTCCTTTATCTTACTAATGCCTGTCTTTCAGTTCAGAAGTAAGTATGGACGCCAATCATGTGTTTCTAATATCACTGCAACATGCCATAAACATGTAGAGGTTGAGTCTGTACCAACATAAAATGTTAAAGTTAAGATCTATTTTTAAATAATCAATTCCCTAATTGGTGAACTAGATTTTAGAAACCCAGAAGGTACTTTGATATTAAAACCCAGAAGGTACTTTTTAATATTTCAAATAGGACAAACAAGACAAAGTTAGGACTACAGCTGTGGATAATGGTTCCCAGAATTTCTTTAAGCTGAGTTAATAAACACCTCTATTTTGTTGTTTCCATATAACTTATATTAGAAACTTAAGATGATATCGCTATCTCTTAAGCATGCACTCAGAATACAGAGTAGCTATGCATTTTCTCTCTGGCACCAAACTGAAAAATGTAATACCTACTAGGGCCAGAGTAACAATTGCAGACATTAAACAATTTCAGAGTGAGAGCAGTGAAGAAAGGTTTAGCTCTGTCTAGATAGTATCCCAGAGGCCTGGAGAAGATGCTAAAAATGTTTCCTGCCAGGGTCATTAGCATTGAAGTTCAAAGGGAGAGAAAACAGTTGACTTTTTTAAAAAAGAATTTCCAAATACAGTGATTCAATACTTTTAAGTATTTTTGCTCTTTTATGCAAGGGATGACTGAGGCTTGGTATATCTTACAAAGACTAAATGTGTGTGAAATTCTTCCAGCGACTATGTGTATGGTAATTTATTACAGGCATACGTGAGGATATTGTGGGTTCAGTTCCAAACCTCTGCAATAAAACAGATATTGCCAGGAAAGCAAGTTAAATGAATGTTTTGGTTTCCCAATGTATGTAAGAGTTATGTTTACACTATACTGTTGTCTATTAAGTGTACAATAGCATGGTCTTTAAAAAAACAATGTACATACCTTAATTAAAAATACTTTATTGTTAGGGGCATCTGGGTAGCTCAGCTGGTTAAGCACCCAACTCTTGATCTTGGCTCACGTCATGATCTCATGGTTCACAGGATTGAGCCCTGAGTTGGGCTCCTTGCTGACAACACAGACCCTGCTTTGGATTCTCTCTTTCCCTCTCTCTGCCCCTCCCTCCTCACACTTTCTCAGAATAAACTTAAAAAAAATACTTTATTGCTAAAAGGTGGAGGGCTTGCCTTGATGTTAATGGCTGCTGACTAATTGGGGTGATGGTTCCTTAAAGTGGGGGTGTTTGTGGCAATGTCTTCATGTAAGACAACACTGAATTCTGCCATGTCAGTGGACTCTTCCAATCACCTGAACACCTTAGAGACCATTGTAGGGATATTAATTGCCCCAATTTTAATATTGTCTGTCTCAGGAAATAGGGAGTCCTGAGGAGAGGGAGAGAGAGGGAGGAATGGCCCGGCACACATTTATCAATTAAGTTCCCCTTCTTATATGGTTGCAATCTGTGTTACCTCACAATTACATTAGCAACATCAAAGATCACTGACAACAGATCACCATAGCAAATATAATAATAACAAGAAGAAAGTTTGAGATATTGCAAGATTTACCAAAGTGTGACACAGAGAACTGAAGTGAACAAATGTTGTTGGACAATAATGTGCCAGCAGAGCTGTTTGACACAGGATTGCCATAGTCTTTCAACTGGTAAAACAACAACAACAGCAACAACAAAAACATAGTATCTGTGAAGTACAATAAAGGGAAACACAATGAAGTACAGTATGCCTATGTTAGTATTAGCATCAATGATTGTCACTGTCACTACCACGAATACAATTACAGTTCATCACAGTGATATGCCCTCCGATTCCCAGATTCCCCGTTAGTGTCATCTCCATTGCTTACTTACCTGAGTAAGCAGGGAGGTTAGGTAATCAACCTCACAAAGTCTGTTTCTTCATCTATAAACCAGAGATACCAATAATCCCTGTCTCGAGGTGATTGTTGGGATGGTTTCCTGGAATGGTTAACATAAAGTGTTGCAGAAGTGCTAAATAAATCTCTGATGCTTTCTTAGTGTCCCGTTAAGGAACAACGTGTGTGTATTTTATACTGAATACTTCTGTGACTTAGAAAAGCTAAGTACTTTGTAAAGAAAATCCTGTTTACATAGGAAGTTTCCTATTTTTCTCTCTTTTCTTTCTCCTTATTCCCCCATTTTCAGCCTTTCAGCACCTATTTACCAGGCGTTGTGCAAGATACTAGCACATAGTGGTAAATAACCGTCAATGTTTTTGCCCTCTTAGATTTTAAGGCCTATGTTTTTCATACTTTGAAATTTATTACACATTTTTTATTTCACACTCAAATGTGTAGTGACTTTTGGTTGTTTGCTGTCATAGAAATAGAGCCACAAAAATATAGCACCACATAGGATATTGTCCCCCACCCTTTGGCAACATGCAGAAAATGTGTCTATACTTATGTTTCCTTGTTATTATTATTCTTTCCTTTAAAACACATGGTTCTTCCCCACTTGCTTATGATTTTGTAAATTGTCCATAAATTGGCTTATTTTCTCATACGTTGGGAAACATTTTCCTAGGCTGTTGGGTTTGTTACAACAACAGTCTGCATAGAATAGGCTCTTATTTTTCTAACTAATTATATACAGTTTTCCCATTAAACCTTTCTTCTTGTGAGACACCTCTACATGATTTCTCTGATATTAAGCAGGCTTGAATTATCTTTTAGACTATTCAGTTGGCCAAGATTCATGATAGTCTAGATGTTGTTCTTTTCTCTTAAAATTAAGAAAAAAAAACCCTTTTCTTCCTTCTAACTCTACTGTGCTGGTCACATTTTGTCTGTTACCAAATTTTTAGAAATTTGCCTTCTATTTTCATGTAAACTTCTAAAGTTTCTGCCAGAAGAAAAGAGATACAAAAAGAACATTATATGTATATTTGCCTTTTGCCTAATTGTACTGCCTTTTGTGCATTCACTTTGGATCCCACATTATATATCTACTCTTTGGTTCTATAATTCACATTAGGATTTGTTTGTTTTCTTTTTGGTACTTTTAAAGTTGTCGCATCTCAAAGAAACCATGTTTCAAGTTCACTATCAGATGATGTCCTCATGTTTTTCTAATAAAAACACACATTTAGGCCTTGACACTTAGAAGAAATGATGCCCTGTTCACTTAACTTTGCCTCCTGAGCTTGAAAGGACCATGGAGAGCATAACTGTTTAAGGTGCACATTCTGAAAGCTGCTCCCTGTTTTGCCTGATCTTGGCCCCTTATCCTTGCCTCTATCCACAGACCATCTTAGTTCAGGAGTCCCAAGAATGGGATATTGGTAGGAGTGCCTTCAGCTACAAATAGCGGTATATCTGACTAGGAGTGGTGTAAACAAAGGGCTTGATTTTCCCCATAAAATGAGCCATCTCAAAGTAGACAGCCATTGGGGCTAGTTCAGACGCTGAGCGATATTGACCTTCACTCCTTGCTTCTTGTCTCAGACCTGCACTTAAGGCAAAAAGAAGTGAAGGACAGGGCTAGAACTGCAGTGGCTTTATCGGAAGAAGAAAATACCTTTCCTTGATCTCCCAGCAGACTTTTCTCCCCCTAGCCAGAAAGACCTCTTCTAGCTCCTACAACTACAAGGGAACCTGGAAAAAGGAGTAGCTAACTTTTCTATGGTGAAGGTAACAAAGGAAGAAGGGAGGGGTTTGGAGTCATTCACTGGGAGACCAGAGAACCAGTCTGCCTCTGTCCTAGGTAATCTAATGCTTTCACCCTCCCAGAGCCAGCACTCATGCCCCATGTCCCTGAATTGCTCAGGCAGAGTTCTTCCTGGTGAATCCAGCTGGTCCTGAAGCTATCATCAACTAAACTGACTGTGCTCCCTGACAAGGACTGTATGCCTACACATGGTACCTGAGAGATGGTGTTCAGTGAGGTTTGCTGAAAGAATGAATGAATGTGTAGGGTGTGTGGATCCCCTGACTATTGCCCAAAGCCAGCTGCTGGAGGTCAGCGCAGAATGCTGAATGAGGAGATCTCCCTTCCACCTGACATTCCATCCTTGTCCCTGGGCATTCCCTCGATGCAATGTGAAACCACAACCCTGACCACTTGTATTCATAAGGTACTGTGGGGAGCTTTTTGCCAAAGTCTTGCTGGCACTGGTGTGATAGAAATATTCTCGTTTGGGACACTAGACTTTCTGCTTTCCTAGAATTTTTATACATAGTTTTAAATAGTTATAGTCATTTGGTCTCTTGATGATATAAATCTTAGCTCAGCATAACAATCAGTACAGCTCTTTGAATTGAGAATGTCTACAAAGTATCTATTCATAGGAAATACTCTGGTTGTGCTGGAGTAGGCATATAATTTAAAATATAGTTTATACTTTCTAGAATTTATCCAAAGAGGATGATTAAACCAGTGTGCAAAAAGATACAAGCAAACTTTGGGGTGTTTTTTTTTTAGTAATGTTTTATAATAAAATTTGGAAACATTCCAACTCATCATTAAAATTTGATTAAATAGATAGTGAAACCCTATAAAAGCCTTAAAAATGATCGTGTCAGATATCCTGAGTGTCAAAGTGCTGCAGGGTATATCATTTGGGCATGCGCATGCATGAATGTCTTTTTCACCAAAATGGTAGACAGTGATTAATTTTTCTGCATTGTTTAATATTTTTAAAATAATGTGTGTGTTTGTTTTACTGTCAGAAAATCTATTTTTGGGATGCCTGGATTGCTCAGTCAGCTAAGTGTCTGACTCTTGATTTTTCTGCTCAGGTCATGATCTCATGGTTCGTGAGATTGAGCCTCATGTTGGGCTCTCTTCTGACAGTGCACAGAGCCTATTTTGATGCTCTCTCTCCCGCTCTCTTTGCCCCTCTTTTGATCTCTCTCTTTCTTTCTCTTTCTCTCACAAAATAAATAAACATTTAAACATTTGAAAATATAATTTTCACAAAAAATACACATGAGGTTAATGGAAGATTACATGAAACCTCCACTAACTAGAATCAAACTAACAGTAAAACCTGTATAAGAGAGCTTTTATGATGTTCACAAAAGTGGGAAATCAGGATGAAATAAACTATAACCAGGGATATACTGTAAATAATGGTTTTCAAATTATGCTGTAGAGTAGATCTTCTCCATTTCTCCCAGTCTCACTCTGCTGCAATGAATATTATCCACAACAATGAGCTCCTGCCAGGACCTTTCTTACGAGCAGGAGGATGAACTTTGTGAAACAGACATGAGTTAATACATGTATAAAATATTTTCAACATCAAAGGCTAACCAAAAAGTATTTACTGCAAAGTCTTTGAGTTAAACCAAAAATTAAATTCACGTTCCATTCCCTGAACATTCCAATTAACAAGGCATTTACCACAGAAATTCAGAAGAAGTGATTTTAAAATTCCTCTTTGGACTTTTAAATACCTGGAACAAACTGAGGGTTGATGGGGGTTGGCAGGAGAGAGGGTGAAATAGGTGATGGGCATTGAGGATGGCACTTGTTGGGATGAGCACTGGGTGCTGTATGTAAGTGGTGAATCATGGTAATCTACTCCCAAAGCAAAAAGCACACTGTGTACCCTGTATGTTAGCTAACTTGACAATAAATTATATTTAAAATTTTTTTCTTTTTGAAATTCCAATATCTCAAATTACTATTATTTACTGAACACCACGAGTTTAGAGGAAAACTTCCAAGAGCGGTTCACTTATGTTTTTCTATTGTCCGGTTTTTTTTTTTTTTGAAGTAGCATAATTGTTAGTAACAAAATTCTGACTCAAGTGAAAAGTGTACTAAAAGAGATAAGGGCACACATCAGTTCTGCAGAATATTGGATAACTTTCTTAGGTACTTGAGAAAGAAACGATAGCCCCAAAAGAAGGATTAAAAAAAAAAACTGCTCTAATTTTTTTATTCTAGACTATGTCCAGTATCTCTCATCTTCCTATTGATATATAAGCCTGCATGTGACTGTAAAGTTTTCAGGCCAAAGACTAAAGATTTTAAATTGTACTACTTATTAAAATAGACCTACCTGGGCTTTTGTTTTTAATTAATTATTTCATCAGGTATGATATTTTCATTTTCATCAATCTTTCTAAAAAGAACCACTTAGAAAGAATTTCTCTCTATAAAGGTCAACTTCCTTTTTCCTTAATGGATAGGTCATAGGTAGAAACCAAGAAAAATAATTCTGGATTTCCCTTTTTAGATAAAGACTTTATAGTATTAGATCTAAAAGTTATATTCGTTTTTCACCCAAAAGATTTCTCTTAGTTTCAATAAATCCAGCTACCTGTTTCCTTGTGCATCCTATCACTAAAAAGGAAAAGAATGTTTTAGATCATGCCCTTACTTTACTTCTTACATGGTAAGAAATATTTCACATCTCCTTTATTAAAATAAAATGAAACAAATAGCATTTTCCAAGTTTCTTGACCTTGTTTTTAGCTGAATACTCCTGTTCATTCAGCTCCCTGGAATAGAACAATTGTTTCTAGTAAAATTAGATCTGTGCTTAATTTTTAAGGTCTTAGTCAAAATAGGTGAATACAATCAAGTCTAAAGATGTAGTTGTTTCTTGTCCATCTGCATGAGCACACATGTGCACACACAAGCACACACATGCACACGTGCTGAGATTTAAACCTGTATGAAAATTCTATCAAAACTATTTTTTCAATTCTGAAAATACTAGGTATTTTGGACTTTTTCAGTTAATTTATTGTCTCTTCATTATAGCTCAAAAATACAGAGAGAATTACTAATTCTTCTAATAATACTACTTACTAATAGTATACCAATACTAATAGTATTACTAATACTAATAAAAATAGAGGTTTTAGAAATGAATGGTAGAGCTGTGCTTAGCCTTCCAACTTTGGTCAAATTAGATTTCTTGGCATTATCATTAGGAATTTTAACCTTTCTCGTAGAATGGCTGAACGCTTTTGATTGAAACAGCATGTGATTCAAGTTAGCCTTGTTTATAAAGGAACCTAAGAAGACCAACTTACTCTAAGGAAAGCGTGGATCACACTAACAGTTTGGAGGATAAGAATACATATGATTTAAGAACCTCAAACTGACAGTATATGATAGGGTGCATTTATAAAAAGTGTAGTTCACTTAGGTGTGATTTGAAGAAGGGCTATTAGTTCTTCACCACATTAAGCCTTGGTATAAATTTGCAGAGAGAAATTGTTCTAAGGGATCTAGTCTCAGCAGCCCTTTCAGTCAAGGTGGTACATATGTTCCAGCTTGAGAAGAGTGCTACTGAGGCCTCTGGTATCACTGGTTCTCAACCAAATTGTGAAAAGGAGGCTAGCAGGTGCTTACAAAAGAGTATATAGTCAAAACGCCTTACTAATGATATTAAGTTTCATCACCATTTAGGTAGATCTGGCAAGCAGTCAAATATCAGATATTCCCTGAGCGTTTTCCTTGTGCCGGACACCTTCCTAAGTATCGGGGATACAGCAGTGAACAAGGCAGCCTGAGACTCTCACAGGATAGACCTTGCATCTAGTGAAGGGAATTAAATAATAAATACACAAATGAATAGGCCAATGAGACCATTTCAGTTCCAAATAAATGCCATGAAGAAGGTAAATGTGGCCAAGGTATGGAGGTATGACTGGGGGAGCTGCTTTATGTAGGGTGATGGGAATAGATCACTCAGGGAGATGACATCTGAGTGATTATTAAAAGGAGATTTTTTTCCCCAAGAAGAGTTTATCAAGCAGAAGGAACAGCAGGTGCAAAGCCCCTGAGGATAGGTCCTACACTCCAAAAAGGGCCAACATTCTGTGAAAAAAAGTCAAAAAATAAGAGTGGCAGAAAGTAGAGCTAAATGAACCTTAATATGCCTTTTCTACAACCAGCTGTTGCTACATCATTAGGACAGTCAGATGTGCAAGTATGGATGATAGTCAAGGGTCCAAATCTGAGGCATGAGGTGGTCATCTGTGAGTGTATTGAGTGATTTTAAACCAATGGAACTTGAATGGGGTTAACTAAAGAACAAAGGATGACCAAGCACAGAGCTGTGGGGTACCCCAGTATTTAGAGACCTAGAACAGGAGGAGGAACCAAAAGATATGTATGTTGCAGACATATCAAAACATATTGCGATCAGAAGACCAAGTATGCCTGCACGATTGTCTGGGGGAGGAAAGCTATTCATGGAGGAGAGTGTGGAGCAAGCATGCGAGTAGCTCTACAGTCTTAAACAGAAAATTGGCAAATGACTTTGTAAGGTTACTGGTGAGCTTGCTAGGTGGGTTAAAGGAAGACAGGATATAAAGAATCAAAAGGACATTATACTGAGACATTTTATGATGAAGGAGATTAGAGATAGAACATAATAGCTGGTGGAGAAATGAGGCCATGGGAAGGTTTTTTGGTTTTGGGTTTGGGAGTTTTTTTATTTTGTTTTGTTAGTGTGGGGAAGGATGGGAAAAGCATGTCACTGTTGGGAAGAAGATTGTAGAAATGAAGAAATTGACAGTGCAAAACAGAGGGGATGATGACAGTAGCCAAGTTGTTCTTAAGAAGTCAGGACATGCCCTGAATGGCATGAGGGAGCTGGTGCCCCCATGGGAAGGTTGGCTTTACATAAAAGCAGGGACACCACTTCTGCTGCAAAAGGATAGGAAACATAGCACTGCACAGATTCAGGATGGTTGCTGGGGGCGGCCGCGACAAGCTGACTTAGTACTCATCCCATTGCATCTGTCTTCTCCATGGAGCAGGAGGTGGCTGAAAATGAAGGATGGAAGGGGGTTTGGGAGAAGGAAGAGAGATGATTGAGAGTGAAATCATTGTTTTGTTTGGATGGGAAAACATATTTGCCAGGGAAGTTTCATAAGACTGGCACCATGCAGTGTCCATTTATGTTTATGGCAACAAATTTCAAGTGAGTCTAGTATGCAGGGTCAGGTGATTTTCTCTGGGATTCTTTAACTGATCAGATCCAGGTGCAACTTAATTTGCTTAAACATGTTTGGGAGGTTTCCAAATTGGTTGAAATGCCAAGGGTGTAATATATAAAGGGAGCAGTTGCAATGCTGGGACATGGCATGTAAGCCAATAAGGAGAAAATTGAAGACAAGATAGGGGTAATGGGTGGTGAAACAGTGGACGATTGAGAGGCTTACACTGTATATTTTGGAGGTGATGCTGCTGTTGGTCATAAGGTATAGCATATGGTCATGTGCATATATGGCTGAAGTGGATTGGCACAAAGGAGGTCAAGGACTTGAGAGGCCAGAGCCTTGGAAATAGCTACATGAATATTGAACCTGCTAAGAAATCTGCCAGGAGCCATTACAGAGAAAAAGATATTGGGCCATAAGATACCACTGTCAGTGATGAAGGGGTGTAATGAGGATTTCAGTGGATGTACACAACAAGGAAGACTAATAAGTGATAGTCTGGTACTTCAAAGGATCTGGGTTTTTGAAAGAGGAAGAAGTAGAAATGACATGAAAGCTGCAAAAGAGAGCGAGAAGGACACCTGCCAGGCTCTGAATTGTGTGAGGCATAGATATAAAACAAACTTCACATGAAAGGATTACAGAAGTGTCTAAGGGAGACAGCCATATCTGTTAGACTAATAGGGCAATCAAAAAGTGTACTGAGTGTCTGGGACACTTGAACTTCAGGTAACAGGGACATTAGGTGGGGTGGGATCGCATCTGGAATTCTTTCAGAGAAAGGGTGCTAATCCACTGGGGTGCAGTGGATTTAGCTGGGGCCACTGCACGGACATTCTGTCCTCTAGCCATGGACATAGGGGCTGCACAGGAACTTCTTCAGGGAACTGCTATATTAGACAGTTTCCTGAGCTGGGGCTTCTCAAGAGAAGAACTGTAGATTCCAGCAGATGCCATGCCTGCTGGGAACATGCAGCCAGAAAAACTCTCCAGGCATCTGATCTTCCTGGTAGCTGACTATATGTAGACTGGATCCAGTATATAAATACAGGCTGACAAGCATGAGTACTCCACTCCCACGTGATTTCAGAGAATTATAAATTACATATATGAACTTAGAATGTATTTGCTGGGTAACTTGTAACAGTAGAGGACATCAGATTCTTGGGGAGGTCCATGAAGACATTTCATACACAAGGTGGGCAAACCAGGTTCTAAGGACCCTACAGTGCTCACTATCCTTGAGACCATTTCTGTTGGAAGGTGCATTCTACTCACTGCTGCTTCTCTGGGCCCAGTGTGTACTTCGTTCTTTGTTGGGACTTTTTTTGTATGTATGTATTTGTATTCAGGGCTATGCCTGAATCATAGCACGATCTCCATATTACATTGCCTGACAAGCACTCTAAATGTCTCCTTTCTGTTCCTCCTCTGTTCTTTCTGGGAGGATACAAAAAGGAAAAACAAGAGAAGGTAGAGGACCCTTATAGGCCTTCTTTTCCACTTCTGTCTGAAATGCAGAACTTTAAAGTTATCAGAGGGCAAGATGATACTGACTCAATTTAGACATATGAAGGAAGGAACTGGAAGGAGGTGTTGGAAACTGTCTTAAATTCTGTAATCTGTTGAAGAAAGAAATATTGTACTGTTACTATGGAGGTGAAGAGGTACTTTCTGGTATTTAGTGAGCTCATAGAAGATGAATCTTTGGGGAGTTGTCCAGCCAGTTTGTCCCCTCCCTCAATTGCAGCAATGTTTTCTAAACTATCTTTGGCCTCAAATGCCTCATAGTGACTAAACGTGATGAAGTCGTAGAATATTTTGCCAGTATGTAGGCTCCATTTGACAAAGTCTTGTTCCCTGAGAGCATGGGCATTGATAATTCAAATAAGAACTAGTTATGGCAGTAAAGTCTTGACTGACAATGGTGCAAAACCAACCTTGAATTAAACAATAATTTTGATCATCAATTTCCTCCCTTTTAATGTCATGAGGGGAAAGCAAAGACCTTGACCTCTTGACCAGATTTATTTTCAGTTAAAATTATTGACAGGAGTGATTTTTTTTAATTTATTTGCAAAATCTTAAAAAATACATTTCCTGAAAAATACAGATTATAAAAAAATAAAATAGCAATCATGAAAAATCTTAACACTGAGGATTCACCATTATTAATAATGTAGCATATTTTCTTCTACTTTTTTTCTATGTCCCAATTTTTCAAGTAGCTAAGTTATATTCTCTAAACAGCTTTGATAAAAATAAATTTGAAATCTGTTCTTAGATTAAGCTACAAAATACAAGATCTTACACTTCTAAAATTAATTATGAAGATGATCAGATTCAGGGCTATTTCTTTAGCAGACATATTAAATGTGGAATTCTCTCTTTAGCAAACACAAAACCATCAATATCTATACGTTAATTTAAGAGGAAGAGTATTTTTGGAGTACCTGGGTAACTCAGTCGGTGGGACATCTGACTCTTGATTTTAGCTTAGGACATGATCCCAGGGTTGTAGGACTGAGCCTGATATTGAGCTCCACACTGAGCATGGAGCCTGGTTAAGATTCTCTCTCCCTCTGCCCCTCTCCTCTGCTTATGCTCTTATTTTTCTCCAAAAAAAAAAAGGAAAAGAAAAAGAGAAAGAAAGAAGGGAAAAATGGAAAAAAGAAAGGTATTTTTTTAATTAAAAAATCCAAAAGCGTAAGATAAATATGTATTACAATAAAAGTTTACATTTTTTATACAACCACATTTTAGGGGAGAACTCCTTTAAAATGGGAGGGGGAAGCAAAGAATTGACATTAAACACCCAACTCATATCGTAGTCCCTTTTCTTAATCACTATCCGGGCAAGAGCCAAGAAGAACTGGGGCGAGGAGCTATTTTTGTATTCTATGTTCTTTATCTCTGGGGTTTGCGGGAGGAAAGGTGGCAAAGAACTTCCTGATGGCTGTTCTTAACTCCAGCTTATTTGGAAAGTGTTATTAAAAAATAATGTTGGTTCTAGTTATTTTTCTCTTAGGATGTAGCAAACAATGTCAAGTTCAGTTTTCTATTGAGTTTGAAGATAGTGTCCGACTTTTTTTTGCAGCAGTGAAAGCAGTTAGCTAGTGAGAACAGTTTTTCAAACGAGTGAAGATGTGTTCCATCTCTCATCGCTAAGACACCTATTACCCCGGGAGAACTACTTATCTAAAAGGCGTACCAGCACTGTCACCTCAAGGGTTTCTCATACCTTCTCACATCTTTTCTAACAAATATGTCACTCATCTTGGGGGAGGCGAAGAATGACTTAAGTCCTAATGGTTAATTTTCACAATCATTGAACAATTCACAATTTGCACAGTATTCAGTGGTCAAGCCTAGCTGATTGTAGAAGGTGGAATGGAGCTGAAAAACTGGGCTCTTTATCAGATTTTGATCGACAGGACACAATACTCTGCTAGAGAGAACAGCGTCCATGACATCATGGACTGCACATGGGCATGGAGATGCCCCAGCCAAGCACAGCCACTTGGTGCCTGATCACAGGCCAAGCCCATGATGACAACAGTGCACGTGGCTGTTGCCCTGCCTGCTGAACTCCACTGGGGAAAATTAACAGGCAGGGATCTTCCTGGAAGATCCTGAGACAATGAACAAATGCAAAGTTTCAGCAGGTTCCTAAGGCAGTGTTTATTTTAGCATTGCGTCTCATTCTAAAAATCACTGCTGTGATCTCTGTAGTTTCAGTGGCTATAGAATGTTTGTGACCTTCCTCCTCCCCCAGATCAAGCAGGGGCACATGTGGAGAGCAGAATGAGGGATGGTCATGTCCTGCCTGTGTTGCTGGTAGGGGGCCGTGGGCCAAAGGCCTCCTCCCTCACACAAGAGTAGCCTGTTTGTGCTCATCAACAAAACTAATGATGAAAAGGCAGATTGTGTGGCAAGAAATCCTATAGAGTAAATAGTATGAGAATCCAAGGACACACGTTGGGCAAAGATGATCCAGGAAATCTTTACAGAGAAGTTTATGTTGAAATAAATAAATTAAATTGGATAGTAAATCAGACAATGCTCCAATCTGGCTTATTATAGCACATATGATAATAGGGGAAACTCAGGACTAAAGGAAGTCAAGGATCTAAGATTCACAGTTTCTATTTTTCACTCACTCATTCATTCATATTCTCTTTCTCCCTGCATCCCATTCTCCCTCTTCCATCCACCTTCTACCGAGAAAGTCCCATTTGATTTACTTAAGCCACCTATGAGTAGCTGCACTGTGCATGTATACATATAACAGTATAGTGCTTACCATCCCTGAGTCTTAGAAACTTCAGCTGAATGGAGAAGTGAGTGGTTCATAAGATGTCAGAGAGGAGGAATTTCCTCTGCCCTTCAAGTTTCTTTCAGCAGGACTAAGAATCAAGGTGACATGAAACAGATTAACAGGAGAAGGTCAACTTCAATTTTGTACCATGGGGAATCTACCCAGAATCTACGGACATAGAAATTGCAACAACATGCAAAATGAGGTATCTAAGTCATTCCTAAGGAGGAGGCAGGCGTCTGGGACTACAAAAGGAAGGTATGCAACTCACAGGAAGATGGAATAGAGTAAATGTTTGGCAAACAAATGTTGCTGAAAACTCCACCCTCTTTTCGTTTGGAAAGAAAGAAACAAATGTTCGAAGAGTCGAAGGAGCCATTCAGAAGCCATTCCCATTCATAATGGTGGCTGCCGTTATAGAAGTCATTCCTTTAAGAACCTGGTAGGAAGAAGGTTCCCATCTGTGCTCTCAGTCCATGATTTTTATCCACAAATGCTGGTGCCAGGCTTACATACCTGCTCATGTACTGGCCTCTGGATCCGGAGGTCACTGATGACTTCAACTCACCATTTGTCCAAATGTGGGCTCTTCCTTCAGCCAGGTCACTAGCATCTGTGTTTGTGTGGGTGTGTGAATAAAGTCCAAAGGGAACCCTGCAGCGAGGAGCTTATCATCAGGAGTGGGAGAGTTTATTACTCAGGCTCTGTTTTTCCATTTGCTGTGTACTTTAATTCCTGATTCAAATAAATAGAAATAAGTTGCTACTGTGCACCTAGACTTTAAATATAAAATAAGAGTATTTTATTTTCATTTCAAATGCATTTCTGGATGCCTTTAATGCATTGGCATCTGAGCTTTTTGTTTTGTAATCTTCGTTAGCAAGGAATTTTTAAAGTAATAGGGATGTACCTTTTTTAATTCTGAAGGCTTGCTGAGCTGTTTGGTGGGGCCCTGCCAGCCTGAGCAGCTGCCCCTGCCCCTCTCTGCCTGCCTCTTCCCCCCTGTGAGCTCTCCAGGGCTCCCTGGGGTCTTTGTACTGACTGAATTGTAGTCAGCTTTCCCTTTACCTTATGCTTCCATGCAGTTTTCAAGGCAATAAAGTTCAAACTAAAAATTTACATGGTCTGTAGATATTGCATGTTTTAGTAAGAGAACATGGACTAAAAAAATGTAAATGAGTGGTCTTTTATTCCCTGTCTTCAAATAGGGAACTTCCCAAATGCCCCTGCCCTGGGATGGAGCAGTCTGTGATAGCACTGAAGTGAATAATTCTATATTTGGCAGTTGTATATCAAAGCAAGTCTCATAAATGCAGCAGATGTACGTTCTGGGAGACTGCCATTAGCAGGCATCTGGGGAGTTATTTAGTGGTTATTGACAGGCTTGGGGATGGGGTGGGGAAGGATGGGGTACCCAGGACTTTCCCCCTCATTGTTTTATTTTTCTGAGTGTCCCCAAAGAAAAACCTTCTGAGTCTGAATCCTTAAATGAACCTTTTATATTTAAATGTTTGTGGTGCTGTTTACTGTGGGAAACCTTTGGATCTGAGGTTTTCCTTGGGAACTGAGAAAAGTAAGCCTGGCCTCTTTCATTGTTTAAATTCTAATTGTTTCTAAGAGAAGAGCATTTGAGGAAATGCATTTGTGCCCTCTGAGTGGCATTGTCTGCTTTTGAAAGTAGACTTAGGGGATTTTCTGTGTGAAACCAAGAAAGCGGTTTAAGTAATTTAGAGCTAAATTATTTCTCCCCAGAAGACAGCCAGGTCAGTGGTCTGGGAAGAATGGAAGAGCCCAGAGAACTCACAGGTGGACCACCCCCAGCTGGTGAGTGAGGGACTCCTGTGACTGTCCATACCCCGAGTCCAGGTCGGCTTTTCTAGCATAGCAGACCTAAATTGCTCACATTGTAATGTTTCTCCTCTTCCTGTTTCTCCAACCTTCTTTCCCTTTTATCTTGGTAATAGTTACAGTTGTAGCTTTCCAGCTCTTTTTCCTTTAGATATTTGAGCTGAGACTTAAGAGACTCTTGGTATTACATTTCTGAAGTGTCTTTCCTGGAGAAGCAGGACTGAGCAGATTGTTGTGAGCAACCTAGGGGACCTGCTTCATCTCCACTGAGACAAAGGTGGAATGGCTTTCACAGATTACTTTAATATCTTCCTGCCCCCCCACCACCAATCTGTAACATGCCAAAATTTAGGAGACTCCATACTGCTTGCATGGTATAGTGAAGATCTGTTTAGTCTCTAAAGTTTTTGGTTCCTGTTCACTTAAAGCTTTTAGAGTTCTTTCTTATCTTCTGTGCCTTTAGGCTGCTTCCCTCCCTGCTTCGCTGCCCCTCTTCCCTCACGAGCATTCAGTCTCTTCTTAAAGCCAGAACCTTAGCTGCCTCTAAGCTCCATAATTAATTAGTGTACATTTGCTAGATGTTTACTATGTTTCCTAGTATGCTTATTATATTACATTATATTTGTGTACATTGTCTTATCTCCTCCACGTGATTGTAAATTCCTTAAAGACCAGGCATTTTCCTTCTTTGAGTCTCCCTTAGAATAGCACCTTGCCCATAGTGAGTGCTGAATAAATGTGGCCAGCACTATGGTTTTCAATCGACTTATAAACAAAAATGTAAAAGATAGAGTTATTATGTATGCAGTTTCAGTACCATTGTGTTTCCATTTGTTTCCAAGAAAATGCTTATTAACTGTATAGGGCTCTTTTTTTCCTCCTGATATATATTTTTTTATTTACATATTATATATTTAATATTTATGAGAGAGAGAGAGTGCATGTGCGCAGGGTAGGAGGGGCGGGGGATGGACAGAGAATCTAAAGCAGGCTGCGCTGACAGCAGAGAGCCCCATGGTGGGTGGGGGGTAGAGCTTGAACTCACGAACCCTGAGATCATGACCTGAGCTGAAGTTGGACGCTTAGTCAGGTGAGCCACCCAAACACCCCTTCTCCGTCTGTATTCTTATCACTTCTTCCCTCTTCATCTCCATTTACCTCTGGGAAGATGGGATTTGTCCAGAGATCCTTGTTACTTGGAAGCTTTGCCATGAATATTTGTGCCTCAAAGGAAGAAGGGAGAACAGAGAGGGGGAGAATCTCTCTTTCTCCCCTCCGTCTAGTTCCTATTCCAGTTGTTGGTATTATTTTTATATTTTCCTCTCTTTTCCTTTGTATTTAGAAAGAATTAATGTTTCACATGGTTTTTAGCAGGTAAAGTGAGTTAATGTTATCCAAGGAATCTGCATTATTGTGAGTCCATTTTCATGTGAAGCACTGGTTGTAAATGAAGTGGAAGTATTTTCATATATTTTGGAGTTTGGGGGTTTGTTAAAAAAAAAGTGTAGGGGGTGGATCTTAGATGTGTTTGTTCAGCATTCATCTTCCTCAGCATCAAACAGTTCTCCCTAACTAATCTTTGCTTACTATTTTTATGAGAGCTAAAAGAAGTTCCTTCAGTTTTGCGTTGCCTGCCAAAGCTGTAACACATGAGGTCTTTGTACGTCTTTCGCCAGTAGCTCAAGAAACCCAGCATCCAGACTGAGTAGACATCTTGCGGAAAGGGATCTTTTTCTGATTTCTCTGCTTGAACTCATGAGATCACAAGTTAAATGAAGGATTGAAGTTCAAGTAGCAAATAAAAGGCCAAGTGTAACACCAAACAGTCTGCACCAAAAAATATTCTGCATTTCTCTCCTTAAAGCAACTGTTGCTCAACTAAGTTGTGTTGGTGTTTTCTCCTCTTCTGTGTTTCTCTCATGAGCCTGTACTGTCACCACTTACTCAGCCCTGGAGGAAGCATCCTCAGAAACCAGTTCATGCTGGGAAGATTGAAATGGCTGTATAAATACGTGTGAGAGAAATGCATGTTGCCCTGCATCCCTTTGGTCTTTGGAAGTTAGAGTCTCACATCTTTTAGTAGGTCTTTCAGCTCTATGTTTCTTTTCACTCACCATATAGTTCCGGAGAACCAATCTTGTGCATTTTATTCTGTTCTAGGCATTGTGGACCTATATAATCTATTGAAACTGTGAGCTGATTCCTTGTATGGCTTATGAAATCAGCACACTTTTTTTAGAGACACCCCTTCTATAAAATAGATATCTAGTATCTCATGAGTGTTAAAACTACTGTTACTACCACCACTAATGGCACATGTCAGATACAGGGACTCTATCCCAGGCACTATGATAAATCCTTAAAGTATAATATCCCATATAAACTTTCCAGTCCTCTGAATTGGCTGATGTATCTCTTCTCTTTAACAGCTGGTAAACCTGAGGCTCACAGAGGTTAACTTACTTGTCCTGGGTCACATAGCCAATGTGTTTAAGAGTTGAAGTTCAGACTCAAGTCTATTTTACCAGCAAGTCTGTGTCTTTCGTCACTACCTCCTCCTCTCTCTGGAGATTGTCAAATGCCAATACTTCCTGAAACAGCCAGTGACATTTTTGGCTGGATGTGTGGTTTTCTTTCATACAACAGATAAGACAGGTGCATGAATAATTAAAACCCAAGGATCTGTAACCGAACCAAAGTGAGTTCGCTCCTTTGTGCGTCAGAAATTGTACCAGGTTGAGTTGTCGCACAAAGTAAACTTTTATTTGCAGCAAATAAGGAGATCACAGGGAATGGTTTCCAAAGGCATGACTTCTCGAGAGAGGGTTCATGGGTTCCTTTTATTTAGGGTTAGGATGGATATTTAGATAATGAAGCCTTGTCACCTGTGTAGAGGTAGACATAAGGTCGCACATATTCCTTAAGGAAATAGGCCTACACATACATTGTATGTTATGCAAATGAGGCCAAGGCTCCCCTTGGTCTGAGAATTTAGTATTATAATGAGGTAAATGTAATGGCGGGTCGTACCAGAGGTCACTCCATGGTCCATCTGCCTGGGTGCAAGCCAGGTTTAAGTTAAAAGATCTGGGCCATTGGGTGGTCTTATCATGTAGTCACCATCACCTGGGTGGGGGGCGGGGCTCAGGTGTCATTTGCCTGAGTTCAGAGGAAAGCCAGAAAGAAGACTTGAGGGGAAAATGTAAGACAAAGGTTAGTGAGTACAAGTAAGTGGGCAGTAAAGGCCAGATCTTGGGGTCTAGCTGGTGAGAGATTCAGGTTTTTGTAACAGACAAACTCATGATGGGCTAGCTGGGGTGACAAAGACAATACTCAAAAGAGTTTACTTGGGAAATAGCAGCAAGTGAGATGGAGGAGTCCCTTCTGCCTTTCATAGGATTTGTAATTTATCCTTGCTCCATTGCATATAATGCTAAAAAGAATGTAGAACCCTAAATTAGTGTATGAAACAAAGCCATTTCTTGGCTGACACCTTCCAGTACAAGGGAAAGAAGTGAAGCAAAGCATGGTGTTGGTTAAGGGGCTGAAAGAACAAGACTTAGAGGTTCAAGGTCACACCTGAAACCATAGAGCCTTTTTTTCACTTAGGCTAAAAAGAAGCTGTGTTTCAAAGTAGTCACATATTTTTAAATGTTTAAGGGCAGTGATTTTCAAAGCGTGGTTCCTAGGCCAGCAGTCAGCATCACCTGAAAACATGATGAAAATAGAAATTCTCAGGTCACATCCCACATCCACTAAATCAGAAGTCCAGGGGGTGAGTCACGGAAGTCTGTGCTTTACCAAGGAAATTCTGATGCACAGTAAAGTCTGACAACCAATGGCTTAAGGTGTACCTTTTTCCATTGTTGCAAATCAATCTGATGAAGGAATTGATTTATCACCTATCTGGTATTGAATCATTTATTCATTCACCATTTATTGCCAGGCAGTTTCACAGATGTCACTATTTCATCCTTATACTAACCCTGTAAGATGTTCTTATCCCTCTTTTACAGAAAAGCAACAGAGGTTCAGAGGCATTAGGTGACTTATCCAGCATTACATAGCACATACCTGTCTTGGGATTTAACCCAGGTTTCTGGACACATGCTCTGAGCATTAGACAAGATATGCCACCCCAAGATGGTCATGGTCAAGCAGGAAGACAACTTGACATAGCAAACATTAGGAAACCCTATCATCTCTATATACATGTATTCATAGTAGTAAAATTAACCTTTTCAACATACAGAGAGTTAAGCAAATTAATGTTCCCTTATTCTCTTAAAAACATCCACATACATCCTTTTCAACAAGAGATAAATGAAGAGATTAGACATGGAGTCTTTTGTCTACATCTTATAATCATGGAACATAATTTAATTGGTTATATTTTAAACCCATGAGGCTTTGAACACCAGCAAGTATACAAATTCATTCAGTAAACATGTGTCTAGTGTGTACAGTACTGCATTAGGTACTGGGCAGAAACTAAAAAAAGATAAATAATAGACAGCTTCAAGTCACTTAAAAGGTTCTTTGTATGAAATCAGAAAACAATAAAAGAATATCAGGGCCTAAGTGATATGATGTAATAGTGGTTGAGTGAAGGGTGAGATCAGTGAGGGTCAGAACAACCATTCTCTCTAAGTAATTCAACCCACCAGTGATTTGGAGAAGAGTAAGTCTGTGTAATCGGCAAATTGATGTTTGTTACCCTGGGCCCAGGGCAAAGAGGTATGGGGTGTAGCTTATTCTGAGTGTGTGTGTGTATGTGTGTGAGTAAGAGAGAGGGAGAATATATACCTACACTTGCATATATATTTCTATTTTGTCAGAGTAATAATATACATGTAAAATCTCAAGAAGAATTGCTAGATTATCTCCTAATTAAATGTATCCATTTATACTATGTATTCTCAAACAATGTATGATAATTTCTGTTTCTCTTTGTCTTCCCCAACACTAGGTATTTATTATCAATACTCTTAATCTCTACCAATTTATTAGGCAATATATTATTTTACTATTTTTGTTTGTATTTATTTAAAGATTTATAAGTTTGAGTAATATTTTAGATGCTTATTTTGTCTTTATGTCCTTTCCCTATTATCCTTCAGTGGAGGGTTTTCTTATTTGTAAGAGTTCTTTGTGCTGTATGGATGACAGCTCTTTGTTGTAGGAGTTCCTTATATTTCTTGCTGTTTGTCTTTTTTTATAACCTTACATTTTTTGTGTGCATATAGAAGTGTTACATTTTTATATACACAAATGTATAAACTCTGTTCTCTATGAATTTTGGGTTTTGTTTTCCATTTAGAATTCCCAGCTTCAAAACTAGCCAGCTTAATAATTAAGCCCGCTTAATAGCTATATGAGCTATAATTCAGTTTTATTTCTTCCGTTTCTACACCCACAAGGAAACCTTTCTGAATGATATTTGTCTTGGCTTCCATGTGGAATATGAAGCTGTGGACACGATATTAGACACCTGAAGTCAATTCACCAATTGCTTTGAATGCTTTCTTTCCATCTGTACAAATAATTAGCTGTTGGGTTTTGAATGTTGAAAGCAGGTAATTTAGGTGGACATGGCAGGGAAGGGCAGGCAGGCAGAGCCTTTATGGAGTTGATTTAAAACTAAGTGGTTATTAGGATCTGCCTCTACCTCAGCCCCTTTATTTGCTCAGCTTGGAGCAATCACTCCACAAGGCCCAGGTCTATGCAGTTTCAGAACTGGCACTTGCCCTAACTCACAGTGTAGTCCTTGGATCAGCAGCACAGAAGCACCTGGGGGCTTAGGAGAAACACCAGTTCTCAGGCCCTGCACCAGATAGACTGAACCAGGGACTCCCAGGTGAACCCAGCAGTCTGTGTCCGCAAGCTCTCCAGGTGATTATGAAGCCTGCTCAAGTTTAACAGATGTGACTCTTACAGGTCAGAAACTTAACCCACAAGCACATTCTTTCTGCAGCTCCTTTCTTTAGTTATGACTGCATCATATGCAAAACCCAATTCACACTTAAGAGGAAGATACCAGAGATCTACCACCATTCCACAGAGGAACTATTTTTGACCATTTACTTTTTTTGATATATTAGTAAGGCTTCTCATAATCTAAACTACATTTATTAGCTGTTAGAAGTATTTATGGCTACCTTCTTTGAGAGATGAAGATTTGGTTTACTTATACACCCTTCCCTTTCTCCTACCTGCTCCAAAATTCTTACTGCTTCCTTGTTTTATGTATATTTGGTTCTTCCAGATTGCCTTTATAATTTTTTTTCATTTTCTTAAGTTTATTTCTTTTGAGAGAGAGAGAGCATACATGCTCATGGGTGGAGGAGGGCAAAGAGAAAAAGAGAGAGAATCCCAGCAGGCTTCACACTACCAGCACAGAACCCAATGCAGGTCTTGAACCCACAAACCATGAGATCACAACCCAAGCCGAAAGCAAGAATAGGACGCTTAACCTACTGAGCGACCCAGGCACCTCTACCTTCATAATTTTATTTTATTTGTTTTGTTTTTTTCAATGTTTATTCTTGAAAGACAGAGCTCGAGTCGGGGAGGGGCAAAGAGAGAAGGAGACACATAATCCAAAGCAGGCCGAGGCTCTTAGCTGTCAGTACAGAGCCCGACACAGGGCTCAAACTCATGAACCACGAGATCATGACCTGAGCTGAAGTCAGATGCCCAGTCAACCGTGCCACCCAGGTGCCCCACTACCTTCATATTTAACATACTTTAATTCTTATGTTTTCACTCACTGAGTTACTACAACATCAAAGAAATTGACATCCACTTCCCCAACTCTTCTTTTTTCCCTCTTTCTTTGAGATAATTTTCGATTATCAACACTTCTATTTTACTATGATGCATTATTACAAAATTAATTTGTTCATATATTCCTTTTGAATATCATGTTTGCAATAGCATGGTTATATAAAAACAATATTTACTGAACAGTGAAGAAGTGTGATTGTTCTTTGACTTAATGACTTGCCTACCTGTATGTATCCTGTCCTTGATTGCTTACCTAGGTTTGATTCATAGTCACATTATCTCTTGTCATTTCCCAAAGTCTTTTCTGTAGGTGTTAAGCAAAAATGTGGCAAAGGGAGTTTGGGAAACACTCAAAGTTAAACACATTACTACTATATGATTCTTCAAAGCCCTTGGTTTCTAATGATGATCATTAATCTTTGAAAGAGAGATTGGTATATAGCATTTCTCAAATGGAACCCCTTTTTCATAAGGCATCTCAAGGAATTAGTCTAATGTAGAACATACCATGGAAAGTGTTGCCCTATGGGATCTGTAAGTCTTTGCTCCAGAAGGCCTCCTTTCTGTCTACATTGTGCACCCTGCCTATTACCTTACTGGTCTGGTGTGAGTCTCAGACTTAGTCAACCATTGTAGCCCTGACTTCAGGACCCAAGAATGTTCTTCTCCCCTCAGCTGCCATACTAGCTTCTAAGAGCTACATGCCTATAATCTATGATGTAGCCAGGTATTACCAGCCCCATTTTGCCTGTCAGAGTGCTCATTCACTGATTTTCTTTTATTGGATACTATGATAGTGATTTGAATACTTCCTAAATTCTTGGTTTCTTTTATTTTTTCTGAAATTATGCTAGAGATGATGAACTTAACCAACCTACTCAGAAGATGTTTTCCTTCTGAAAAGCAGAGTCATCTCACAATAAAACAAATTGACTCAAGATTCATGTTTCAACGTCTGAATTCTTATCTACTTAAATAAAAAGGTCTGTTATTTTGAAAAGGATTATTTTAGAATGTTGCAATGTAACAGAACATTTCATTTAAATACGATTCAGGATTTAACAATAAATTATATCATTCTTCAGGACAAAGACCTAGGCAAACATATTGCAGACTGTAGGCATGCATAGTAAATGAGCATGGAATATATGTTTAATAAAAATATTAATTTTGAATTAATTAAATTTGAAAAAAATGAAAACTTCCTTACTTCCTTTGTTCTTACAAATTCAATTCCTTTGAATTGTATTTGTCATTCAAAAGAAAGTAGGCTTATATTTATCTTTCTGGAGGTTATCCTAGTTGAACCACCTTTGAGACACATTATTTTGTAAAACTGACCACAGAACCCTAACCTGACATTCTCAAATGAAACCTTTGTCTCATGTGGATTAACTCGGTCATGAGATACTTGAAAAACCAATCCAGATATTTTTAACCTAAAATTAGCACTTCCTGTTTCCTTCTACTAAATTATTTTGTGTAACCATTCACTCAAAAAACCAGTCACTCAGTGCCCACTCTGTTTAAAGCACTATGCCAAACAAGGAACAGAACTTAAAGATGAATAGGACATTATCCTAAGTATCCCTAAGTACCCTAAGTGTCCTAAATATCCCTAAGATGCCCACTCTTTAATTGAGAACATCAGATGTACATATAAGTACATAAAATGCAAAGCAGATGCATGCCATGTAACAGAACCAAGAATACAGTGATTTCAGGGATGAAGAGTTCTCTGAATACAAATAATAATTGTATTTAGTTTATTTTAGTGGAACCTCTTGTATTATCCAATACATTAATGATGCTTTTTAACTGGTAGATGGTGGAATATAAAGAAACATGAAAGCTGGTGTGTGCCCTTGAAACACTGATCAGGAGACAAGCCATGAATGTAAAAAATTGGGTAATAATAGAAGAAGTAACCAATGTAAGCCAAAAGATATATGAGGTGTCATGAAGCAGAACATGATTAATCACCAGATGAATAGATTTGCATTTCAAAAACTCTCCCTACTGGTTTCCATTGGTCTTTTACACTTGTCAAGAAATCAGAATGTCCCAGATGGTTAATAATAAAAGTACCAAAAGTGTGGAGCTGAGCAGCCCATGTCAAGGTTGGAGAGAAAAGAAAGGTCAGATTCCTCAGGGACAGAGTTCCTGACTAAGGAAGAGATCAGGTTTGGAATGATTTTGAGCAGATGCTAGAAGGGATACGAGGCAGACAGGATAAAATAGAAGAATGATCTAGAATTTCTCTTCTAAATAATCCTGAATTTGAGTCCCAAGTCTACAAGTTTGCTCATTTTAAACTTTTGTGTAAGGTTTGTAATTTCCTAAGCCTCAGTTTTCTTATCAGTAAAATGGAATAGCAATAGAATCTGTTGGGTTGTTGTGAGGATAACATAAAATAAAATACATGAAGTGTGTGGTGCAGGGGTTGCATGCCCTGGAAGCTTAGCCAATGCTGGTGGCTCAGTACTGCTTCCATTTTTACTATTACCTCCATAGTCTCCTCCCTGATCTGTAAAACAGAGCAATAATAACAGTACCTTCACGTGGACGTTTTTGGTGAGAATTAAATGAGACAAGCATGCAAAATGTTCAGTGGGGACTGCAGCTTACTGTCTTGAATTGCACATCTCCAGAAGGAATCAATCCCCTCTTCAGCATCATAGATATGTAGAATTATTTTTTAATGTTTATTTATTTATTTTTTAGAGAAAGAGGGGGAGAGAGCACATGCATGTGTGCGCACACACAGGGGAGTGGCAGAGTGAGAGAGGAGAGGGAGAGAATCCCAAGCAGGCTCCACGCTGTCAGTGTAGAGCAGTGTGGGGCTCAAACTCAGGAACTGTGAGATCATGACCTGAGCAGAAATCAATAGTTGGATGCTTAATCGACTGAACCACCCAGGTGCTCCTAGATATGTATAGTTAGTTATTTATATATTTTCTTGAACAAAGAGTAAATCCTCCCAATTTGCACATAGTATTTGTTAGCATTGAGCTGACCAACAGTGAGGGCGTGTGAAATTTTAACTAGTACTGCTGCTGCTGTCACCACTACTGTAACCCCTAGTGTTTTACCGCTCCTGTTCTCTGCTCCCAAAGGCCTCCACTGTGCCCTGGAAGGAGAAAGTTGTCTGGACAAGTCAGAAGACCTTCTCTGATTTTTGTTATTTCATTTAATAGTTTCAAAAACTGTATAGGATAAACATTGTGCTGTGGATTTTGTAGAAGAAAATGTTCTGCTTCTTGCTAAAAAGCCCATGGCCCTTAAGTGATAAAGCTGGAATGTAAACCTGGGTCTGCCTGATTCCTTTTTCCATTGACACATGGCCTGCCCAGATGAAATGTGCATCCCTGCTTTAAGTGACAGGGAGAATTGTGCAAATGCCACATGAGAGGATTGCGTTCAAGTAAGTATGTGAATGTGAGATGTTGACACATTTGTAACCTATGTGTGGCTGCTGAGGAGTTCCCATTAACATGTGCAGGCAGAAGTCATAAGGTGGTCTCTCCTTCCCTAAGAGAAATGTAGTAGGATTCATAGAAGGCTCACTGAGGTTTTTCTTCCTCTGATATGTTTTCATTTTATTCCACAGCCTAGAAATATTCTTGGCCTCTGAGTAGATTACATTTTCATAGCAGTGCGGAGGATTTAACTCCCACAGATGTTAATGGAAGCCATACAGCTATGCAGCACTTTCAAAATGTACCACTTAATGTCTGAACCTTTTAATCATGCTAGAATTTTTTTCTAGCAAATAAACAAAAATCTATTTTTATACTAACAAAGAAAAGAAACGAGCACACAATTCTGTTTCACCCTGCTCTTGGAGTATATTACTGATTTTCTCTTTGGAAATTCACCAAACATCTGTGAGGCTTTGGATCTTCCAGATTCAGTGGCTTCATACTTAAATACAACTGCCATGTATTTGAAGACAAACACTAAACAAACAGAACTCTCAAATTTTTCTACAGTGAACTTCTGTGGAGAGGGGGCTAAGTGGCTCAGTTGGTAAAGTGTCCGACTCTTGATTTCAACCTGGGTCATAATCTCAGAGTTCATGAGATAGAGCCCCACATCAGGCTCTATGATGTCAGAATAAATGAACTTTAAAAATTGCTTTAAATATTAAATTTCTATGGGGAGAATTTTTGTAAGGCAAGTCAGAAGCAAGCCTATAATCAGGGATTTATTTAGAAAAGCAAACATAAAAGATTTTACCAAAGAATAGGGACCTTTCAGCCCAGTCTCCTCTATATTATGACTTCACCATAGTAGAAATTGAAACTTGGTTGGGACATGTTGACATATCATAGACATGCCCTTATGCCATTGACATTACATGACAACAATAACTCAAAGATTCAATATGCTATTCAATTTGAAAAGTGAGTTTATTGGGGTGTCTGGATGGCTCAGTTGGTTAAGTACCCAACTTTTGATTTCAGCCCAAGTCATGATCTCATGGTTCATAAGTTCAAGCCATGCACTGGGCTCTGCGCTGACAGTATGAAGCCTCTTTGGATTCTCTGTCTCCCTCTCTCTCAAAAATATATAAACATTTAAAAAAACAGGTCTACACATGTTTTAAAAAAAGAAAAGTGAGTTTATTATGTATTTTTCTTTCAGTATCACTTCTCTAAGTGTGCTCCCTGGGTCAGCCACATCAGTGTCATATGGGCACTTGTTAGAAATGCACATTCTTAAACCTAAATCCAAATTTAGTGAATCAGAACCTGAGACAGGGGCCCAGGAATCTGTTTTCTCAAAGCTTTCCTGGTGATGCTGATGCAGACAAACATTGAGAAGCACTGGTCTCAAATTGGCTAAAGTACTGAGTTAACCTGAGTACTGTGTGTATGCTTCCCAGGTGGGTGAAGGTTTATTGTAGCCTGCTGTCCATTCATCATACTAGTTAACTATGTGCTTCGTACTTTGTCACTCAGTGCTCTGTTTCACACTTCACTGAATCTCAGTGTGCAGAGAAGTAGGACCCAAGATTCAGGAAAAAAATCAGAGATGAGAGAGAAACAAAGGAATAGGTGCACAGACCTCAGTATGCAGGTAAAGAGGTCAGGTGTCAGCCTTCCTCCTACCAGTTCGCAGTAATAGTTCATGCCATTTTTGAACTACTGGACTGAGGTTGACAAATGGGGCTAGACAGAATCTTGTACAGAAAGTTAAATATAAAAGCAGGCAAGGGGATAAATTCAGTGCTACTTTATTAACAGTTATGTGCAATCTGCTTTAAACTGTTATACCACCTCAGGAATATGTGTTTCTGTCACAGCCCTTACCAGGATGCATGGGAATTACTCATTGACCTATGTCCATAATTCTGTGAAAGTAGAGAATACCATGCTTTATGCACTTTTGGTATTCCTTCGGTATGCCTAATATATATGAGGTATAGGAGTACCTAGTTTTCCTGTGCTTTGTTTTATTGCACTTTACAGATACTGCATTTTACAAATCGAGGATTAGTGGTAAACCTGCATCAAGCAAGTCAATTCTCCAGCAGCATTTGCTCACTTGTGTCTCTATTCACAATTTGGTAATTCTTGCAGTATTTCAGACTTTTTAATTATTATATCTGTGTCTGATCAGTGATCTGTATTGCTACTGTAATTGTTTTGGGGCACCATGGACCTCACCTATTTAGGATGGCAAACTTAATAAGTGTTGTGTATGTTCTGACTATTTCCACCAATTGGCCATTTCCCCATCTCTCTCCCTCTCCCCAGGCTTCCCTGTTCTTTGAGACACAGCAATATTGAATTAATCTAGTTAATAACCCTACAATGGCCTCTAAGTGCTGAAGTGAAAGAAAGAGTCACATGTCTTTAATTTTAAATCAAAAGCTAGAAATGATAGAGCTTAGTGAAGAAAGCATGTCGGAAGCTGGCATAGGCCAAAAGCCAGGCCTCTTGTGTCAGTCAGCCAAGTTGTGAATGCAAAGGAAAATATCTTGAAGAAAATTAAAAATGCTAATACAGTGAACATATAGATAATAAGAAAGCAAAACAGTCTTATTGCTGATCTGGAGAAAGGTTAGGTGGTCCAGATAGAAAATCAAACCAATCACATTTCATTCCTTAAGCCAAAGGCTATTCCAGAGCAAGGTTCCAACTCTCTTCAATTAGGCTGAGAGAGGTGAGGAAGTTGCAGAAGAAAAATTTGAAGCTAGCAGAGGTTTGTTCATGAGACATAAGGAAAGAAGCCATGTCCGTATTATAAAACACAAGGTGTGGTAGCAAGTGCTGTTGTAGAAGCCTCAGCAAGCTATGTAGAAGATCTAGCTAGATAATTAATGAAGGTGGCTACACTAAACAGATTTTCAATGTATACGCTTAACCAGCTGAGCCACCGAGGCACTGCTAGATTTTCAATGTATATGAAACAGCCTTCTGTTGGAAGAAGATGCTAGGACTTTCATAGTTAGAGAGGAGAAGTCAATGCCTGGTCTTAAAGCTTAAGGACAGGCTGACTCTCTTGTTGCAGGCTCACACAGATGGTGACTCAAACCTGGAACCAGTGCCCACTGACTGTTCTGAAAGTCCTAGGACCCTTAAGAAGGATGCCGAATCTCCTATGTCTGTTCTCAATAAATGAAACAACAAAGCCAGGATGGCAGTACATCTTTTTACAGCATGGTTTGGTGACTATTTTAAGCCCATTGTTGAGACTTACTGCTCAGAAAAAAAGATTTATTTTAAAATATTACTACTCATTGACAATTCACCTGGTTACCCAAGAGCTCTGATGGAAATGTATGATTAATGTTTTTGTGCCTGCTAACACAACTTCCATTCTGCGTCGCTGGATCAAAGAGTCATTTAAACTTGCAAGTTGTGTATTTAGAGAAGTATATTTCATAAGACTATAGCTGCTATAAATAGCAATCCCCTTAATGAATCTGGGCAAAGTAAATAGAAAACCTACTGGAAAAGATTCACCATTCTAGATGCCTGGCTGGCTCAGTCTGTAGAACATGTAACTCTTGATCTGGGGGTGTGAGTTAGAGCCCCATGTTTGGTGTGGAGTTTACTTAAAACATTTTTTAAAAAAAAGAAAAAGAATTGAGTCATTGAGAAAGATCAAAATATCAAAATGAACAGGAGTTTGGAAGAAGTAGATTCCAGCCCTCATGGAAGACTCTGAGGGGTTCAAGACTTCAGTGGAGGAGGTCACTGCAGAAGTGGTGGAAACAGCAAGGGAACAAGAATGAGAAGTGGAGCCTGAAGACGGGACTAAACTGCTGCAGTCTATGACAAAACTTGAACGGAGGAGGAGTTGCTTCTTAGTGATGAGCAAAGAAAGTGGTTTCTTGAGATGACATCTACTCCTAGTGAAAATGCTACAAAGATGGTTGAAATGACAATAAAGGATTTAGTTGATAAAGCAGCATGGCTTGAGAGGATTTTCTCCAATTTAATAAATTTTTAAATATTTATTTATTTTTGAGGGGGAAAAATGCATGCATGTACAGGAGGGGCAGAGAGACAGGGAGACAGAGAATCCCAAGCAGGCTCAGTGCAAAGCCTGATGCAGTGTTCAGACTCACATATTGTGAGCTTGTGACCTGAGCTGAAAGAGTGAGACGCTTAACTGACTAAGTCACTCAGGCATCCCATACTCAAATTTTGAAAGCAGTTCTACTGTGGGTAAAATACTATCAAATAGCATCACATGTTACAGAGGAATCACTCATGAAAGAAAAAATCAATTGATACAACAAACATCATTGTTGTCCTATTTTAAGAAATTGCCACAGCTACCCCACCCTTCAGAGACCACCACCCCTGATTGGTAAGCAGCCATCACCATTGAGGCAAGATCCTCCACCAGCAAAAGGAGTACAACTCAGTGAAAGTTCAGATGATAATTAGCAATTTTTTGACAATAAAGTATTTTTAAATTAAGGTATACACATTGGTTTTTTAAAATATAATGCTATTGTAGACTTAATGGACTACAGTGTAGTATAAACATAACTTTGACATGCACTGGGAAACCAAAAACTCATTTGACATACTTTATCATGAAATTACTTCATTGTGGTGGTCTGGAACTGAGCCTACTATATTTCCAAGAAATATACTCTATACTCTATGGCTATCTGTTGAACTGAGGCAAGTCCTTTTGGTTTAGGGAGAGTTTCATGTCTACCAAGTGAAGGAAAAGCAGACAAAGAACACAAATGAGGAAAAGCTTAAGAAATTGTGCAGTCAGAAGAAAAGCATTGGGCTTTAATGGGGAAAATATTCAGTGAGACCCAATAAGAGAAAATGCTGTGATTGGAAGTATTAATCTGGATTTGAGAAAGAAAAGGAAATGGAAAATGTGGTGTTTGGAGGAAAATAGACTATGTTGTGTATGAAGAGGGGAATGTAGTGTTTGACAAGAACAGAGCATTCAGAAAACAGAATGGAGCAAGATGGGGCCAGCCAGGAAAAGACTTGATAGAAGATATGAAATACCATGAGCAGTAGGAGAGAATATAGAAAGCATGGGGCAGGAGGTGGTAATGAGAATTTTATATTTTATTTGGTCAGCGAGACTTATGGACTTTAGAGTTCATCGATGTCTTACTGTTTCATCATCAAAGGAAAATCCAACTCACACAATGATGCCATCTGTCAGTGTCCCCACAACTGCTCCACCACCTGCCCTGAGAGCCCCAATGGGACATTTTCATCTTTGACCAGACAAATTATTTCTCTTCAACTGGTTTTAGAGGCTTCCTCTTGAAGAGAAGTCGCTGAGCAGCAATCCCTTTCTTCAGCCTTGTGAAGTGTGTTCTTAGAACCAAGAGGGAAGGGCCAGTGGGCCCCAGCGTCAGGTCTTCAACCGGGAGCCATCGCCATCTACCTGATGTGTGGCAAACTGGTCTGAGGAAGGATTACTTCTCTTTGTCTCAGCATTGAGTTCTTCTCTCACTGAGTATATGGTTTGTGCTCTGGAGGTGCTCTCAGCCAATTTCCAGGGCTGCAGCTGGGCCTGAACCGTGGCGTCAAAAGCATCAGCTAATATCAATAGATAAGCAAGTTGTTTTTTTCCAGTATCTTAAACAAAATTTTAAAAATTTCTTTTTAATAATTTAATGTTACTTATTTTCCTTAAATGATGTTAATTTTAGAAAATGTAAGTAAACAAAAAGAACATAAAAGTGTCCAAGTCTCACCAAACCAGAAGTAACTGTCACCATCTTGTCATTGCACTATCTTGTGTGTATATGTGTGTTTATATCCTTGCAGAAGTAAACATATTCCTTCAGGACAATGCATTGGTGGGACTATATATTGGTCTTATACCTCATGATCTCCATTGTGACCTATCAGCTACCGTAATTTATTGACTCAAGGGATACATTTTGAGAAAGTGAGATCCTGGGTTTTCAAGGGTTCCCTCTCATGCTCATTTTTAAAAGTTTCCTCCGAAGTTCCTTCACATTGCCCTGCGATATGCCCAGGTCTCTTCCAATCTAAATTAAACCTAGGTCACCCCAGGATCCCCTCCCTAATACCTCACCCTCTCTTTCTAACCTCACTTTTTGGTAACCTCACTCTGGTAATAGCCGGATTTCCCAACCTGCTCCATGTGACTTTTGCGTAGCTCTGTCCCCAGGCTGTCCTGCCCCCGACCCAGTTGGATTTAAAATATCCTCGGTTTACATTATATCTCTGCCCCCAAGAGGTAGCTGTGCAACTTGGGACAAATGTCTCAACCTTTCTGTGCTGTGTTTGCCTCACTTGTAAATTAGGGATAACAATAGAACCTATTGTATAAGATTTTTATAAGGATTGAATGGATGAAAACTTATACAAAACTTAGAATACAACGTCAAGAAATAAATGGTAATGATCATATGGATGATGTCTTCATATACCTGTTTATTTCATGCTGGTAGGTTTCTGAATCAAGGCTGGTGGGTTCATTAAACTTCTCATCACTCCATCCACAATTGCTCAAAAGTCAGAGTTCCAAGAGCTGTCCTCATTGCCTCCATTAATATAGTTTTGACTCTGCCTTATTTGCTATCCTATGGCTGTTTGTAAAGGCTGGAATTTAGATGAGCTGACTTTTCATATTCTATGTGCCAAAGAGAAATGGGCCAAGTCTGACTTTTCTAATTGGCAGGAGCTAGAACCTGGAAAAGAACAACTTCCAGGTTGAGTGCTGCCAAAAATATACCCTCCCCTATAAGAAAATAATTTGTTCTGTATAATATGTATGTATGTAACTATATAATTCATATATATATATATTTGGGCTTGCCTCACATTACAGTATGCTTTGAAAAAACAGAAACTCCTTTAAAGAAACCTTGAAACAAACAGTGTTAATAATAAAAAAGAGAAAACAAAAACTCCTTTTTTGAGCTGCTATCATAATATATTTTTTGAACTGCTACCAAAAAATTTCCCTTCTATGCAGAAATTGTTTGTTCACAAGTATATGTATGTATGTAATATGTCCTGCAGTAGCATTATTCTTTTGAGAAAACAATTGTTTTCTTTTTTGCGACTGCTTAGAGGCTGGATAAAGTAGACACGTTTGTCTTTAAGACTCATATTTGTAGCCCTTACCTCCCTTGATACCCAAAACCTCATGCCTGATCCAGGGTGTCCAGGGAAATATACTCTGGAATGTGCTCTTTTTTCTTAACAACCCTCAAACAAATATACACACACCTCTTTGCTCAAAATGGCATGAAGTCTCCAGAACTTTAGCTTTAATAAAAATCCAAGTGTCTCCTTGAAAGTGATATTAACAATGAGAATTTAAAGCCATATATAAGGCCACTATTTCAGATATCAGAATCTGATGAAAGTGATAGACTCTGCCTTCCACTCCCAGATGAGCATCTATAGCAAATAGACACATATTTTGAGGATTCATTAATCTCCTGACTTTGGCCAATAGAGTCCAAATTAATAAATAAAAAACCTTGAGTTTAAAGGATTATTTCTCTACTCATAAAATGCTAACCTGTGCATATATTTTTCAGTTAAAGGGGACAGACCTTGGTCCTGTTTTCATTTTTAAGATAAAGCATTTCTCATTTTCCCAAGTTAAGGTAGACAAGAAAAAATTTTACTGGATCACAACAGACTTCTGAAATCTATTATGTAACATTAAGAACTCGCAGCAAAGTTTTGCAAAGTCATTACTTTCCTTAGCACCTTCTGGAGCCTGGAGGTCCTGGACCGGCAACTTACGGATCCGGTAGAGAACTTGCTAAGGAGAGGAGCCAGAGACTTTCCATTTCCACCGCCTGCTTGAAGTGGCCACCTATGTTACCTGCTGAACTGCACTAGCTGGTGTGTATTTACTGAAGCCAGGGGAAACAGGATAGCTAAGAATGAAAATTTTAACTACATAAGTACATACTTTGTGAAGTAGAGGGGAAAGGAGAGTTCTAGTGGCTTTGAGATACTATCTTATATAGATCATTTTTAACCAAGGGAAATCTTTTTCCACATAATACATTAAATTTTTTTTTCTATTTATTTCTGAGACAGAGACCATGCACAAGTAGGGGAGGAGCAGAGAGAGAGAGGGAGACACAGAATCTGAAGCAGGCTCCAGGCTCAGCTGTCAGCACAGAGCCCGATGTGAGGCTCAAACCCATGAACCGCAAGATAATGACGTGAGCCAGTCAGACACTTAACCGACTGAGCCCCCCAAGCACCCCCACATCATACATTTACAGTTAAACAGTTTATAAAATTATTAATGTGCTCAAAGTAAATTTATGAAGCCATGTAGATTGTGTTGCGTGTTGGAAAAAATTTTATTAGGTGACAAAGTACAGGATAATTGGTATCCAACATCCCTATGACTGCAAACATTGTGTAAGAATACGAGTAGAAATTAACCTAATTACTATCATCTGCTTTTTTAACCTTTTATAGGTTAGTGTTAGTTTCTGTTCTCTTTCAAAATTTCAGTGAGCACTGAGCTAAGGAAACGAAACAAAGCACAACTAAACAATATGTATTACACATCATTAAGTGGACAAGCGATGGAAATAAAAGAGTAACATAATTAGAAATTAAATAGTATTCAAGATTCAGAATAGCAGAACATCTGTGTCTTGTTTGGTAGGAAAGAAAAGAAAATTTACTTTGTCTACCTTATGGAGATTTGGGGACTGCATATATAGATCCACATAACCCATTTTAAGGTTCTTTATCAGAACTAAAAGATTAAATAGCCTTTGAAAATCTCTAGTTATAATTTTTTATACCTCAACTCATGAAAGGGGTATATATGTATGTACATACTTTAAAACAGACCCTGCCAAATAGGCCTAAAATTCACTTAGAGTTATAATACTGGAATGGTATGGTTTATTCTTATTTCTCTTTATCCTCCCAACAGATCCATTCTCTTTGTATTGTAATCACTTTTCACAGTTCAGTGATTCCTCTGATACTATCTTGAAGCACTGATTCTCAGAAGGGTCGAAATTAAACGGCATTTCCAGAAACCCCAGAGGCAGCACACAGCCAACAGCCTCAGACTCGTTGTTGCAGAAGGCAATTATCAAAATAGAATGATGCCTTATTTAATATGGCTTAGAATTTAGAAAAAAGTGCTCTTATTTATATATCTGTATTTGATCTTTCCTGGGTGTCTGCCTGTGTTCCTTTTCTTCCCCTTCTGGTAGCAACTGCCAAGCAAATGTGGCAATACTGACAGTTGCCACTTTAAGCCTCCTTGCCCTTCCCTTCTGTTCCCCCTCCATGTGTCCCTTTCGCTGGGCCAACTATGAGGTGACTGCGAAATTGGTAAATATAATTCTAAAAGTTGAAGAGAGAACGCGTACTCCATGCACTAAATGCTCATACCAGAGTGGTGGGGCCGACATCTGCAGACACAGCCTTTGCAAGATTCATACTTGAATTAAGTGAATATGTATTTAAGGTAAATTTTTAAAGGAAAAACACTGTATCATTTTCTGTCCACATTGTATTAAAGTATTTTGCACATAATTAAGCTGCATATGTCTACAATAGGAAATCCCTAGTCATTCTGAATAAAGCCCTGCAATGCTTCTTTACACTTTCTTCAATTTAGGAGCAGAACATTAAGGAAACAGGGCCATTTGCATGTGCTTATAAAGGCAGAGAGGAGGAGTGTCTTAATTAGTTTTAATCATGAGAGGAATGGTAACTAGTTGATGTCAATTTATGCTGAGCTTAGCACAATAGAAAATGAGCTTAGGCTGCAACAAAAAGAAATTGAGTTACCTACATGGATAAATTTCCTAATGCTGTGATTGTTCAAATGAGTTATTAAGAGGCTGAATATGTAGTTTACAAAGGAAGAAGGTAGTGACCCTATCTGAGATGAAGGGAGAGATGAGCGCGTTTCTTTCTCCTTTTTAAAGATTCACTATCTTTAAAATGGTTTTTCTGCAAGAAGTAAGGTACATTTAATATTCATATCTGAATGAAATCAGATCACCCTTGAGTTTTAATTGATTTCTACTTGTGATAAAACAGTATACTTTAATTTAGAAGATAAACTTTATTTTTTAAATTTCCTGAAAAGACATACTAATGTGTTTATCAAAAAGAATGATGTGTGGGCTCACAACGGAAGAGAGGTCAGCAGAAAACAGATTCTGAAAGTAAGATTGAGGAATGACCCTGTATGGCAGTAACAGTGACTTTATTTTTTTGTTTGTTTGTTTGTTTGGGGTTTTTGTTTTTTGTTGTTGTCATTTTTTTTTTCTGAGCCTGGTTTAACTTTATAGTGGGATTTTCCTCTATTGACATTTTAACTTTTACAAAACCTATGGAAGTAATTTTTCTCATTTTTGGAAATAACCAATTTAACACCTACAGCATATTTCATCACAGGGATATAGCTCTTTTATTTAACCACTATTGTTAGACATTGCTTCTAATTGTTCCTTATTGTAAGTAATGTTGCAATGAACATTTACTGACAAATCTTTGCCCACATTTAATAGTCTTTCATTAACGATAATACTTTTAACTCCATCTTTGTCTCAGAATCTAAAATTGATACTGCTTTATAATTAATTTTATAAGCCTATAGAAGGCTATAGAAGAGATATTATGGGATTAAAAATGTCACAGAGACTTTTCTTAATGTATTGATCAATCCTACATTGTTTCATTAATTGTTGTCTCCAGGAAGTATCACAGCCGAATAGACTCAACTTTCTTATCTTGGCAGTATCTACTTTAAACAAATTCAGCCTAAGTTTGAATAGATAAAACATATTTAAAGATGATTACACACCTTTTGTTTCTTTTTAATTGATGTATAGTTGGCACACAATATTACATTAACTTTAGGTGTGCAACATAGTGATAGGACAACTCTATGTTACGCTCTGCTCACCATGAGTGTAGCTACCATCTCTCACTGTGCAATACTGTTACACTATACTGACTGTCTTCCCTATACTGTACCTTTTTCCATCTGACTTATTCATTCCATAATTCCTTTCATTGCATGCCTTTTAGAAAGAATAATTTTTGAGGAAAGGATTCACCAAAGATTTGATTTAACTGTGCTTAAATGCATTTAAAATATAACCAAATTCATCACACTTTGATATACACACACCTTTCTGAAAATAAATCATTGGACTCTAAAGCAGTTCTTTGCAAACCTGACTGAAGATCCAGATTTCCTGCGAGATGCCTTAACAGCACCATTTACTAGGCCCTCTAGAACAGAGTGCCCACGAGGTGGTCCTGGAGAATTGATATTCTTAACATTTGACCAGATGATTTGACGTTTAGCCAGATTAGAGAGCTGTGGGGTCAAGGACACCTTTTATCCTATGATG
>NC_043701.1:123279753-123359590 GCF_006229205.1 Suricata suricatta | reverse complement strand
TGGTTCTGTGATTTGGCCGATTCTTACATAACAAACAGGTGGTGATGGTAGGACAGCTTCTGAGCAGGCCTGTCTGTGACTGAAAGGAAAAAAGGGGTGTGATATTAGACACCAGGTAGAAAACAATGCTTTCTCCAGGCCAAATACTTAGACATGGGGGGACGGCCCTAATGCAAGAATCAATTCACACATCAGGATAAAGAAGGATCTGGAAACAAAATTAGGAAGGTTAAGTACAGGGTCCTGGGAGAGACTTTTCAGAACTTTCCCTTGATCTTGACTCAAATGATACGTGGAAGCTTTCACAAGGCAACAAACTGGCACCAGCTTTGGCTTTCTTAAGCAGTTGATAACTTACTAGAAGATATCCAAGCCCTCTTCTAGGAGAAGACTGGAAAACCAGCCTTGGAAAACCCCAGAAAATCCAAAATCTGTTGTCTGTGCGACATGCCAGGCATGCGAGGTATGAAAACCCAATCTTCAGAGTTACTTCAAACCATCTGACCAATACTTATGGTTCACTGCAGCAGGGAAAGAAAGCCTTGGAGGGCCTCATACTGGTGATTAAGTGTTTCAGCCAGAAGGTTATGTTCAATCTCCACCCACAATCCTTGGAGATAATATCCCCTTGCAAGCACAGAGAGGAAAACCAGATACAGGCATATATTCCATGCCTATGTGGTAGACAGGAAGCAGGGCCCAGGAATCAGAAACTATAGAAACCTTTGTCGTAGATGGCCTCTCTGGGTGCTTTCTCTGAAATGAATAAGGCTGAACAATACTTAAGACTCTTTGTCCCATCTTTTAAGATTCATATGTCAAGGAGAAAATGTCTGATTGGCCTAGCCTGGTTCAGGGGCTTACTATTTTACTTCAGTAAGCAGGGCACACTGTGGGCAGTAACAATGGGTGAAAAGCTAAACCCAGAGGGAATCAAAGTGCTAGGAAGCAGCCTAAGATATGAGTATGAGGTGTTTACTGGATAGCAGATACCTACCTCTTTTGAGAGGTTGCCACGAAGCCTCCCATTTTAGTATTCACCAACTATTTATGAAGTACCTCCTATGTGCTCTTCTAAAAACTGTGGACCCAGCAGTGAGCACAAGAGATAGTTCTCCTTCTCCCCGAGCTTACACTTTTGATGGTCAAGTAATCATGGTTGATGGATTGTATGGTGGTGTGGAAAATATTCTGAAATTGTGGAAGTAGGAAAGGATTATATGGGTAGGAAGGCAACATGAGACCTCTGGGGGAAAAAAAAGAAAAAAATGTTTTTATAAGATTTAGGGCCTTGGTGTTCCTAACTCCAGAAGATTTCAAAATGAAGCTGACTGGACACTTATTGCCAATGCTGTAGAGTGATTGCATAGACTGCACGAGAGAGGGAGATGCAAGACACCCTTTGCTTAGGGCCCTTCCAGCTCAAAAGTTCAGTGACTCAATGACAGCCCTATAAAGCAGAGTTGCCACTGGGAAACAGAGACATGGAATGCGGAAATCGAGCAACATTATCATCAGGAAAGAGACATTTCCTTCTGGAGACTGAGGACTCCAGAGCTTATGTGGAGTAGGATTCTAAGCTGGAGAACCAGATGGACACTGTCAGTTTATGACCATACTCAAGAGTCCCTACCACCACTTCTACTCATCTACTGCTTCTACGTCATCTTCTGTCTTGGCCCTAGGTGTCTGTACTCCTAACTAAGGCCATACTCTTGACACGTGCACTAGATCCTTTTCTTGCCAACTCTGGATCCTCAATCCAGCATTTCTCCCTTCTCTTTCTGTCAGTTTTCCTCTCCTTTGTGGGTATTTCCAATTATCATTGCCATTGCAGCTTCTCCTTTCATAAACACTTTTTGTCCCCTGTGATCTTCCAGCTTCTACCTCATTTCTCTGTCCTCCCTCACCATCAAGCTCTCCTAAAGAGAGCCACCTCTTCTCTCCCTCATGAGCCCTCTCCAGGCAGGTATCTTCCTCACTACCTGAGCAGAACTATCTTTGAGACACTCTCTTCACTTGTAGTGCACCTCACCTCTCTGCTGATTTTCATCCTACCTTGTTAACTACCTTTTCTCATTCTCTTGGCTGATCCTCCTCTCTCCAACTTGAAAGTGTTGGCAAACCTATGAAATCAGTCCTTAAATGCAGCCTTTTGTCATTTACCTTTCTTTATTAGTCATCCTATCCAATCTCATGGCTTTAAAAACCTGTCAATATATTGATAACTCTCAAATTTGTATTTCCACTGGGACATTTCCCTGAAAATCCAGGCATATATATCCAATAGCCTACTCAAAATCTCCATTTCCATGTTGTTGCCTCCTCCATATTTTCTCAGAACTGTGCATTTTGGCCTGATTTCTAATTGCAAACATCTGTGATTTTGCCAGAAGACTTTCCTTTCTTTGAGAGTCTACATGGCCTACGTGGCCCATGCATGAAGCTTAGTCAACCCATCTTGGAGTGCCCTTCAACCACTGACTAATGGAGGTTGATAGATAAGTGTCCCAGCTCCCTCACCTTATGGACCTCTGTGGCCCTGCTTAGAGGTATGTTCTGTTTCCCAGGCCTCCCCAGAGACAGCTCCATTTACCTGTGGCATCAACTAGCTTGTTAGTACAATCTACAGGGGGCCCTTACTGTGCTTGTCACATTTCTCCAATTCCCTACAGTGTTTCCTGGGAAAATCTCCCAAATAAATTACTTGAACTCAAAATACTTGTCTCAGGGTCTGATACCAAATAGGTATCTCACCTCCAACATGTCCCAAACTACACCCAAGATCGTTACCTGAGACCTTTACCCTCTCTTCTCATGGTATTGCCTTCCTCGGTAAATAAGTAATTTTGCCGGTTACTGGTCAAAAACTGAGACACGTGTCTTTCTCTCACACCTCATACCGAATTAGTCAGCAAGTCTACCTTCAGAATTCAACCCTTGTTTTCTGTCCACAGGCTTTTACTCTCTGGCATAGTATAATAGTCAACATTTTAAAATTGTTTGTCTCCACAAAATTAAATGTACTTCCACCAGGAAAGACTGTCCATTTGTTTCATTTGCTGTTGTACCTTCAGTGCCTAGAAGAGAGTCTGGAAACATAGTCAACCTTCAAAAAATATTTGCTTAGTGGGTTGCCTAGATGGAAATAAATGGTTAATGAGAAAAGGCTTTGGGAGTGAAAGGCCGCTACCTAGACTCCTTCAAGATTATACATGTAACTGTTTCCCAAACCAAACTTTTTTGTTATTTAAATATTTGTACAGTTAGAAAAAAAGCTCTCTGGGGACTTTAGATACCTGTGGTTTACACTATAGGAGCGTAGCGCAGTCAGATGCTATGTTACAAAGATGGAGAGAAATTCTAATGAATCATTTTTAATAAGGAAGTCTGCCTCTTCCTACCTCTACTGCCCCAACAGTTGTGTGTTCAGCTCTACACACCTATCCTCGTAGGTATTTTTAGAATAAATTTGCAATTTTCAGGACCACTTTGAATAAGTAAAATTACTCTCAGTAAAATTACTTTCAGGTCAGAAAATGAACTATCATCATGAGCCTCATGATCAACAAGGGGCATTAGGGTTAGGGTCTTGGGCTCTGAAATCAGCTCCTCATTTCAGTGCCAGCTCTATAACTCACCAGGGCACAACCATGGGCAACGCTATGTGACCTCTGTAATGTCAGCTTCTGCACTTGCAAAACAGCGGTGCTGAACTAATGAGATCATCGTGAGGATTAAGTGGGCTAATACATGCAGAACATGGAGCAAAGTGGCTGACACAGAGTAAGCCCTGCGTAAGAGTGAAATATCCTTCTTTGTTTGGTTTATGTGATTACCTATCATATGTCCCAGACTACACTGTAGCTCCCAAGACATAAGGTGTGCTTTTGCACAGCATCATTCTTAGGATTGTATAATGCTGTCTCTATTTTTTAAATGCTTTACATGTTTAACGTTCAAAATAATACCCCTGTAATCAGAAGAATGTGTATTATCAATTTTAGTAAGGAAGCACAGAAAGTTTTTCTATAATAGCTTATTATAATAAGCCTGGGGGCATTGCAGAGGGATATGCTGGGAGGATTTTTGTCACTCTACACATGCCCACTAGAGATTCTGAATGACTGTCACATGAAACCACTATTACAATGGGATGGGGAGGGATTGTGTTCCACAGATTGAGTACACCCCGCTCGGTGGTATTTCACAGAGCTGCATCAAATAAACCTTCTCTCAACTCACACTGCCCTCCCCAGGACAGGAACACCACCTCTGTAGGTTCTGCCACATCCTATCTGTTCCCTTCAGATCTCTGTAATCACTGAGGCTCTCCAGTGCTGTGCCAACAGCAAACTTCGAATACAAAGCCCATGTATCTTCTGTTCTTTACCTAGCTTTGTCTTTCTCTGCCTAAAGGTATCCTAAGTGGGCTAAATGAGGGGAAGAATTCAGAAAATGTCACACAAATGGTTCTAGGCCACTCCAACTGGAAATTGTAGATGGTAGTAGAGCCACTGCCACCAAAGTAGGCACAGAGCCTGGCTCCTTTGCTATCCCAGGAAAGAAAGTAACTGAACTGGGGAAAACCTCACTTTAAGGAATTTAAGGAAGGAGAACCTTGAGGAGGTAGGCATAATCAATATGCACAAGAAGCATCAAAGGCTGAAGGAAAATGATGTCGATTTTCTCTAGAAATTTCTTTATTGCACCAGTTTGAGAAGCCCAGGTCCAGACTGATAAAGGGAGTTGGAGTGACATGGGGAAGAGAATATACAAGTGTATGTAGGTTATGATTAATCATCATCAGTAATGCACAGGCATGATTTATAGATGAGAGCTAGAACTCTTGGGCTGCTCACTATACTAAATATCTATTAAATCTGAAGATCATAGCCTTTTGTAGTCTAGTAGAGAAAGATTTCTCCATAGCATAGCTGTGTCTCCAGACACCTTGCCACTTAACTGTAAGTGGAATATCCCCCAAGAATGCATGTTCCTTGGAAGCAAGGCTCCATTCACTATATAGTCCAGCACTAAGCACAATGCCTGACACCTAGTAAGTGATTGTTATATATTTGTCAAATTAATAAAGGAATGCATGTTAGAGCAAGCTGGAGGCTTAAGCAAAATATATAATAATATGCTAAATAATGGGAATAGAATGGAAGACATATTTCATTATAATAAACTCTACATCACCCCTCTGCAAATGTGTAATTATTATAACAGCCTACATATAGTGCCTTATTTTTCAAAAGCAGGAATTTACTATACAATCTGGTAATATTTTGAAGGAGTTGATAATCATTTGTATTAAGAACACCAGCTCAGTACTCTTCTGTATGGATGAGCAAGAGTGTAAGTACTTAAGGCTGAGTAAACTGCTCAAAGACAAGAAGTAGGAAGGAGCAGAGCACATTTTAAACCCAGGTGGTAGGCTCACTGAACCCTGACAGTCACTGCCACTACTTTTTTATGAAGACATCTAGTTTGTTAAGGAATCAAAAATTTGCATCGCTCTTCTTGTTCTGTTTCTCCTTCTTCATAGTTAGCAGTTTTCACTGGATAAAGTACCAGGGTGCCCAGAACCTTCCTTAATGGCAACTTAGAAGAATCCAAATATTCATAAATGTGTCCTCACTACACACATAGTTATGAGAATTCTTGAGTTTTCCTGGAATTCCTGGGGACCTTCATTTTGGCAAGTTTCTGATGCTGAGGAAGCCCACAATCTCTGGAAATCCTATGTATTGTGCTGAATTGTACAAATTAGAAAATGGAAAGCTTTTCTTCACTTTTCCATCAGATTTCACCTCCCCTAGCATGTAGAGTGAAAGCTGAGGAGGTTTCCAATACTCTTGAAGTATAACCATTGGAATATTCTGAATTATCACCTTCTGGCTCATATATCCATTGGTAGCATTTTGCTAGAAAAAAACTAAAATAAATCCTTACCATGCTAGTTAGGGAGAGAATGTTTGGTAAATGGGGCCAGCTCATGCCTAGCTCAGTAAAACTGCGGTGGATTGCTCAGCTCAGAAAGGAAGCTAGGGGGAGGCAACAGCATATTATTTTATTTTAGAACTTTCCAAAATTCCGTAGAACAAATTTAAACCAGTGAAACTAAGTCTCCAAATTAAATTGCACCAAACATTCTTTCCACAGTGACAGGTGGAGAGATTAGACAACTTCCTTCATGTCCATTTTCATTACTAGTGTTTTTACAAATGACTCATTTCTAATAGTGATTTTGGCAAAAATCACAGGTATTCTGGAAACTGTTTTTACATTTTCATCAATATATATTAGAATTATGGCAACCTCAGTGGACTCAACCTGTGTTCAATGCCAAAGTTTTTGGGTTCTTGAAAGATCCTCAGATTTATTGGGTCAAACAAGCAATCTGCTTGTATATTTTATTTGCACACCCTAGTGAAACTTAACAGATTTTAAAACACCATAATATACAAATGCTTTCATGACAGATTAAAAAAAAACAAGGTAATATCCTAGGAAATATTAATAAAAACAATGCTGAATAGAGAGTTCATTCTGTTTATCAAAGAACTCTTTAGATATTACTTAAAGGTTTCTTGCGCCAATGTCTTGTCTCCCCTCTTCCTCTGGCCTCAGTGGTTTTGACTGTTTGAAATTCTTCTGCACCCACTCCCAACCTCTACTAACTGCTACAGCTCTAGGCCATGCAAGAAACAAGAATAGGATGGATAATGGGCTTTATAAACTGAAAAATTCTGCATTCAGTGAAGTTGCCATTAATAAGTGAATCATATCATCATGTCCTCTGTTTCTAAAATTGTGTGGGATGAGAAGTCGAAGTGAGCAGGGGAGCTTTACCGTTAAAGTTAGAATCATGTAGCTTTTTTACATGGCCTTCAGATCTGGCATGCAACTTTCCCTTGCAGTTCAGTCCTTCATCATGTATTCCCAATTTTTAAATTAGTTGTCAACATTTAAAAAATGGGGAATTTACTAAAAATCAGATTCACATTCTTTCTTGAAATATCCTGATGGTCTAGAGAGACACCTATCATGGGCTTGAGCTGGGTGGACCCTGCCTCGTGCAGATGCAGCCTGTAGCTCCCGTCAGCTGGGCCTACGCTTCCTGCAGCAAATGTTATTCACCCGAGAAAGTGAGGCTCCTGTTTTCAGTCCTGATTATGCTTTTACAGTTTTATATTAGTGTGACTGTTTCACAGGAATATGCTTATTCCTTTTCTGGTGAGTCACATATTACTCATATGACACATATTTCCAAGACTTGTCTGGTTCAGACCTGGCTCTATTTAGATAATACAATTGAAAAATTGCTATTTTTAAGGGTTAATTTGGATAGCTCCTATTGGATTTACTCCTCAGCAGATTCTTCTCTCTTTAGAATAACAGAGTAATAAAGACACCTTGCACTGTTCACATGCAGAACAGTGACTTCATACGACGTTATGAAAATTGATGAATGCACAATGCTTAGTGCAGTGCCAGGAATACATCGTAAGTGTCCAGTTAGTATCACTAGCATTAAATGTGTCTGCCTGTATGGAACACATTAACTGGATGAAATCTGATGAAAATCATCCAATTTGAAATCTTGATAATTTTGGTTTTTTAACTAATTTTTCTGAAAGTATCCACCATCCGAATCTCCACAAAAGTACTTACTATTTATTCAGCCACTCAAAAATTATTTACTGACTGTTAGGTACTGTTCTGCATATGAGGGGAGCTGTATTGGAAGACCTGGATGGCTCAGTTAGTTGAGCTTCTGACTTCGGCTTAAGTCATGATTTCATGGTTTGTGGGTTCAAGCCCCGTGTCAGGCTCCATGTTGACAGCTCAGAGCCTGGAGCCCACTTTGGATTCCCTCTCTCTCTGCTCCTCCCCTGCTCACACTATGCCTCTCTCTCAAAAATAAATAAACATTTAAAAAATTACATATGAGGGGAGCTGTATTAACCAACAGGCAACCTCTTGTCCTGGAGGATTTTACACTTTAGCTGGAAGATAGACAATAAACTGGTAGAGCTACATATTAATTCACATAGAGATAAGAGCAAGTAAGAAAAGTACAAAGGGATGCCTGACTGGTTCAGTCAGTAGAGCGTGTGACACTTGATCTCTAGGGTCATGAGTTTGATCCCCACATTGGGTGTAGTGATTACTTTAAAAAAAAAAAAAGTAAAACAGAGTCAGGGCTAGAGTAAGGGATGGAATCAGCTGGAGGTGCTATTTTAGCTAAAATGTTTAAAATAGACATCTCTGAGAAAGTACATTTGACGTGCTCTGATCAGTTAGAGGTAATGTATAAGCTTTATTCAGTGTCATCTGTTGAATTATTTATTCTCGTGTTTATTTGAGATTTCCTTTTTGCAGGAACATTTTTGTAAACATGGGACATGTCATGATAGCAGAATTTAATGAACATGGTTTAAAGTAGAGGAGGAAATATTTTATAGTGGTGCTGGTTGCAGGGGAAGAGCCAAGGTCAAAAAATGACCAACTGAAGGTTCAAGAAAATGAAGTGATTGATGGTTAAAGAAGTTCTGGAGGAAATGAATGGCCCCAGAGTGCAGGCAAAGAGATAAGCATTGGACAGTCTGAGAAAATCCAAATATCCCCAACTTACTCTTTTCTGTGGTAAAGACAACTAATGATAAAGGGAAGTCAGCACTTTTTCCAGCTGTGCATAAAATGTTAACCCCCTGAGTCAAGAGAGGCTCATTTTTTCCAGCCCTGACTCTCTTTTAGGGTATTACTGTATTCATATTGTTGTTGCCCCAAAATACACTCATTTCATTTCCTATGACTCACACATTACTCAAAAGTCACTCGTTTCCTGTAACTCTGAGACTGCAGAGTCTCTTGAGGATATTTCTTGAATGGTTGTGTTAACCCCAGCAAAGCCACAGCCGCATCACCCTATAGCCCCAGGAGTAAGTGCCATTCCCGAACTGGCTGTGCTCAGTTATATCAACACACAGGCCTCATGTGCTGTGTCAAGTGAAATAGGAGCAAAGGGAACCTGTCCTTGGAGATGAACTGCAACAAGACTGACCTTCCCTGCAAGAGCCCCACCATGTCTGCTGTGGGGAAAACCCAGGTATTTCCAGTGAGGCCTTGCTGATGGCACTCAGTGATGGAGCTGCAGAGTTTACTGTCTAACGTGGCCAGGCTTGGGATTGGGAACTGGGGCAAACTGCAAGGGAAGGTCCCCCTGAAGGTCACAGCTCTGGCTCAGCTGCAGCTGATAGTTAGCACACAGAGATGAGGGGCTTATTTTGCCAAAGCATCTTATTTATTTCATTTTATTTTTATTTTAGAGAGAGCATATGAGAAGGGGAGAGCAGCAGAGGGAAACAAAGGGGGAGAGAGAGAATCTTAAGCAGGCTCCACACCCACCAGCGTGGGCCTCAGTCCCGTGACCCTGAGATCATGACCGGAGCCAAAATTGAGAGTCAGACACTCAACTGAGCCACCATGCACCCTGAGCATCTGCTTTTTTTTTTAAGAAGAAACAGAAATATGCCTTTTAATGTGAAATCTCTTTATTTGTGAACATTAGTAATAAGAATTTTTTTATTGTTTTTAAACTGAATGAATGTTTTAATGAAGAAAGACATAGAACCCACTAATGAGCATTGTGACTTTCAACAAGTCATTTTTCCTGTATGGATTTGTTACCTCGGGAAAATTGGGCCCCATGGTCTCTGAGACACCTTCCAGTCCTAAGATTCCATGTTTGCCACTTGGAGACCGCAGCTTATGGAGACAACAGGTTATGGGACTGTGCCCACCTTACTCACATAGGTCCCTTGAGTGAAGAAACAGAGCATGCAGCACTCTTGCCTTTCTGGACCATTAGCAAATATACCAATAGGGAGTAGACGCTTTCAACATTCAATAGACATTTATTGAGAGCTTGCTTTGTGCCAACCTCCATGCCAGGAACCATCACTTGGCTTCTTCATATGGATAAAAAGATTTATTCTTTCCAACTCTGAAATGCAGGGCTCTTAGCCCAGTACTAGGCTCAGAATAACAGCTCAATAATTGTTAGCTTTCCTCTCCACCTTCCCTAAGGGTGTCCCCATAGAACTCTATTTGCTCAACTTTCCTCCTCAACCTAGGATATACTCCTCTTTAGCAATTTTAAGTACCCTCAAAAGCCAGTTCCTGCCTGCCCTCTTTTGTTTCTTCCTACAGACTCTGACCTCTGGTCCTCCATCATCTTCATTCAACAAATATTTATTGAGCATCTAGTATATTCCTAGTCTTGTTCTACCTGTAAACAAGGGAGGAAAGAAGAAACAAACTAGGAACTAGCAAATCAGAAATTTATCAAATAATGTGACATAGAAAATAATGGGCATGAGGATTATTTCAGGCCTACGTTAGATTGAATGGCCAGGAAGGGCCCATGTGAGAGGATGCTATTCTTTGGCCTCATTGATAAGAAGGAACTAGCCTTGGAAGACCTGGCAGAAGGGAGCATTCCAGGCAGAAGAAATAGCAAGTGGAAAGACCCTGGGGCAGGAATATAAAAGAAGCTTGTGTGGCTGGAACATAAATTGGAGGAGCCAAGAGAGGTGATAGGTGACATCAATATAGACTTTTAAAAATTATTTTATACATTCAAGTTTTCTTTCCCCCCAATTAGACTATAATTTCTTTAAGAAAATTGGACTGATGTCTTTTTTGTCTTCTGCTTTGTTGATATTTAAATGATATGGCAAAGAAGAGTTACATTTCAGTGTGGTTTGATTTAGGAATATTCAGAATGGGTGTGTCTAATAGCCTAGGAGGCTTGAAGGGGTCTGTTCTTGTCCAGCTGCTATTTGAGCAGTGCACGTGTGAGGACAAATGATCGTCCCTTGCTTCCCAGTTCATCCATGTGCTGTTTTGACTGCCTGTCGCTTCTGAGCCAGTAGCCAACAGACCTCCATCTGGTTTAGGAGATAAAGAAGCAGGGATATTTCCACAAGTCTTTGTAATTAAACCACCACCACCACAAGATGGCCTTTCTCCACCATGTCTGGCACTTTGATGAGAGAAGGCTTGGCTATTCTCTCTGATAACTGCTGCTTCCCAGCCCCCTTCCTCCTCTGCTGCCTGAGAGATTAAAGATGGTTGGAATGCAGGCTGGAGTAATTGAGTGTTCTCACCCCTTCAAAGGAAGCACATGACACACTCCAGTCCTCTGCACAGCCGCAGACCATCATGTGACGTTCTCCACCTGATCTCTTGAGTTCCAGAGTTGAGGGAAAGGACATTGCAGATAGAATGATGTGTGAAGATTTTTAGTTCTACCCCCTTTTTTAATTTCTAAGGGAAGAATACTTTCAACAGAAAGGAGCTAGCTTCAATAATTCTATCATTTCTACTCATTTCAGATATTGGGCATTACATATGTTAGGATCTGGGACTCTATATAATCAGACTGCCTGTCCATCTGGAGTAGGCATCGGGGTTCCTGGGGTAGGCATCTAGAATTGCCTCTTAATAACTTCTCACACTGATTTATTAAATTGTTCTGTCTCCAGCACTTTTGTTGGTGAATGCATTTTTAGTTCCTCATATTAAACTATTATTTACTATTCTCTCTAATATATCCAAATCATGCATAATTTCTTCCACGGAATAATTTTCTGGAATACAGTTAGTGTTTCCCCATTTATAAAACATAGCTGCTTTTCTTTAAAGAATTATCCACATTTAACATGTCTCATATAATATTTAAGTGTGTGTGTGTTTGTGTGTGTGCACGCACATGTATAGGTGCATGTTGATTACACAAGCCGGGCCTAGATAAAGCATTTTAGCTTCTTCCTTTCACTTGTGAGTGTTAATGTTCCACCTGTATATCAGACCCAGAATGAGAGCTTTGAAATTAGAGTTGAATAACCATTGGAAGATTCCTGGAAATGTAGATCATATTGTGTATGTGTATGCATGCACACATACATGTTAATTCTACATATAAGGGCTTTTAAAGTTTTTTTTTAATGTTTATTTATCTTTGAGAGAGAGGGAGATAGAGGATCTGAAGTGGGTTTAGCACCGACAGCAGAGAGCCCGATGCGGAGGTCAAACTCACGTAGCACAAGATCATGACTGAGCCGGTCAGCCACTTAACCAACTGAGCTACCCAGGCACACCTATAAGACTTTAAAATAAATTGGACACACTGATTTCTGCCTTGTAAAACACAATTTAGAAAACTGCTAAATCCTGGACTGTGGAGTAATTGATTTTGCAGACCTAACTCCTATTTCTCTTATTTGCTTTTTTTTTTTTCTGATGGTTTAAATAGAGAATGTTTTGAAGAGTTGGTATATTTCCGTTAGTGTTTTCCCTTTACTTGTAAGTGTTAAATAGAGTAGGTTAGTGTCCAAAAGGCAAAGGAAACTACCTGTACAAGTTACTCCAGTCTTTTAAATCATTTTTGGGAATGTGTATGAATGCCACAATTTGTGGACACCCAACCTGAGTGATGTGTCCGTGTCAAGAAAGCACGACTGTATGCTCATCATCTTTAAAGATTTTGTTCTTGGGCTATTCAAAGTCCCCAGAGTTCATTATGTTTTCCAAATGACAAGCCTTGATTATGCACAACAGCAGAAACATAGTTAATTCCATCTAGCTAAGAATATTTACACTCAATGGAGCCCTTCAGAGAAGGGAGGAAAAAAGTGATCATTTCATAATCAGTTTTGAATTTTGCATGCTTCATGTTTATGTATTAAACAGCATATGACACAATGCAGAAATATCTTGCTGTTCTGTTTCTTCAGGCTACGCTGAACACAGCCTTGGAAGTCCAGAAATAACCTGGCTTTCCTAATGCAACTTGGGCTCATAAAACCAAGGTGTCTGTTGTTAATGAACAGCACCTTTTATAATCCGTTTGCTGGGAAGTATGCAGGCTTTGGGAACGCATGTATATGAAGGGCTGATGACAATATGTTACCATACATCATTTGTTCTCTTGTATCTTTGCTGAGGGGACCCTGTTTTTATTCTACTGGTGTCATTTGCACATAAAGCCACTTGCAAAAGGAAGGAAAGAGAGAGGGCATGTTAAGTCCATCCATATCATTTCTCCTGGAACACGAGACTTTGAAGGAGTGCAGGAGCAGGGTTGAGCAAGGGATATATGGATGAAGGCAGGAAGCTGTGAAGCAAAGGTCTACCAGACATTCAGTTCAGAAGAATTTGTATCCTTTCTGTTGGGGATAAAACAGGCCCCCCGAGGGTTTGGTGAATTGGTCATTCTCACCATAGAATCCCTTGTTTTATAAAAGCAGCCACCGAGGTGGCTGTTGTGTGTCCTCGCCTAGATCCAGTATCACTGGATTTTGAATGGCAGTGGCATGAGGCCCCAGGAATGGAGAGAAAGGGGACCACTTTGCCACCTCTCCACTCTACCATGTTGAGTTCCTGTCCCCCATGAGAGCCATCCAAAACCAGAGTCCTTCCAAAGTCAAGGGTCTTCTGTCTAATCTGGGTCTCTCAACTTTTCTTTTATCCTTTATCTTGTCTGTTTCTCTGCTCATAAAGAAGGGTAGAATGTGCCCTGATGAAGGTATGGAAATGTTGAATACAGCCGATCCAGATTGCTTTGCTGTTTAAAAGCTCCCTTGTAGGTTAGATCATTTGACCTCTGACAGGCCCAATGAGCTGCTTTTTCCATGTGTTCCTGTGCACAATGCCCATGTCCTGGTCTCAGCTTGAAAGAAGGGGCAAACAAGGAAAAGAGAGAGCACATGTTGTTACTACAAGTTTTCAGGAGTCAGATCAATGATGTAAATGCTGTTATCTTTTTTCCTTTTTCAAAACATTTTATGCTTTTGTTCAGTATTGAACAAATTATGCAGGATCTAGATCATAGTTATCAATGTTTTGTATGTGATACACACAGAGAGGATAAAGAATAGTATTAATATTTTAAATTATTGCTCAAAAAGATACAGCTAATGGGTGAGTGCATTCTACTGGATGGTAGGGAGTTTCTGCTATTTTCCAGTATCAAAGATCAGACAGCATGCTAGGTACACAGGATACTTTCAAAAATCATCAGAAGACTATAACTTCCAAGCCCCTGGCTCTAGATCAGGGGCTAGCAACTTTTCTCAAAATGGACCGATAGCATTTTTTATTTTACTGACCTTACAGCCTCCTTCATATTCCAATGAAACTTTGTGAACACTGAAGTTGGGATTGCATGTTATCTCCATGTGTCATGGAATATTATTATTCTTTTAATTTATTTCTACTGAAATGTAAAACCCAGTGTTCGTTCAGGGACTATACAAAAACAGGTAGCATATCAGTCTGGGTGCTCACAATATAGTTTGAAGAACCTTTGCCTTATCTATCCTGGGATGTTAGTGACATCTCGAGACAAACTGATCTTTACAATGAAGAAGTCAGTATGTGGGAGCCCACTTTCAGGATGGAGTCATGGGAGAAGACAACTCTCCAGATGTTTGCTGCAACTTGAAAGGATCTGTGAAGCACCCGGGGTTTCAGGAACTTCCAGAAGAGCCACAAAAACCTTCTTCCCCTTGCTTGAAATGATTCTGACCCTAGAGATTATCTCTGAATTCCATTGAACATACAGATGCTACCAACCTCTCCTTGGCTCCTCTCTGCCTCTTCCCACCTTCCTGAAACATGTGTTGGGTACATTCTATGTGGAGCCTTTGGTTAGAGGTTGGGGACACAAAGAGGCAAGGAGCACATTAGTGTTCACAGCCTGCAGCAGACTCGGGAAGCTGTGTGGAGATCTCACCCACGGAGTGGCCTGTGGGAAGGGACATGCAGCTGTCCACGCTGGCCACCCAGACCTCATCCCTGCTCACCAGTTTGAGAACCAATTCCAGCTAGATGACTCATGATTCAGGGTGGGTTGACACTGAACTATTGGTTCCTAGTCAGGAACCTGGGTCGGTGGGAAAGACCATAACTTCTAAACTGTTCTGTATTTTAAAGATCCATCCAGAAAAGTATTACCAGACTCTGGTTTGAGCTGGTAACTCTTCTTTACACAGCTTAGTACAAGTTTTTGTCCCTTTGTCTGAGCCCCCAAATGCTGAATAGAGAAGCAATGTTCATGCCGTCATTCTTCATGAGCATTGTCTTTGTAGAGCAGTATTCAGGCACCTTGAAAATCACAAGTTAAATCTCATTTTGCAAATTAAACCCTCGTGTAAACACTCTAAGTCTCAATGCTTGTTATAGGAGTCCCATCATGAATTCTAGGCACAGCAGTATCTTTGATTGCCAGTGTGCCATCCCAGAACTACTCTTGGGCCTCCATTTCTTCACCTTTGAAATGATGGGCTTTGATTAAATGATCTCTGAGATTATTCTACTGTTTATCTTTTCTGTCAAAATGTATTTTTAAATATTGGATTTCCTTGAGGACACATTTGTTCTCATAAGATGTGGTAAAAGATGGTAACATAATGTATCCCAGTATGAAACATTTACTATTTTCAGCAGACCCTCCAGACCCCCAGTTCAGGCTACACCAGCCTCCCACATCAGCCTGCATGCACCAGTTAGGGATGTTAGCTTCTATCTCTGCTTCTCCTTTCACAGCTGCAGTATCTGTGAGATGAGCAGTGTTAGTTTGGGAAACAAAATGTCCTGGCCAGGGGGTGGGTTGGAAGACACAATTATGGGAATTATTAATCTTCTTACTTAGTATAATTATAGAGCATTTTTCTCTGAGGAGTTCCACAGAAAGGTTAAATCAGTGGGGATTATTTATCCTAGGGAAGAGAAGACCAGAGGGGAAGAGATAACTCAGTAACAGTCTGGAATGTTTGGAAGGCGATAGCCAACTGTTCTGTCTTCTCATTGAAGACAGAAGATGAAGAAATTGGTGAGAGAGGTCTAAGTGAGATGTGAGCAATAGTGCCTTGCCAGTAAGCATTATTAAACACCAAGATGAGTTCCTTCTGGACATGTCTGGATGGATAGGGGGCGTGGATGCCCTTCCTGGAGCCAGACATTTCACTCTCTGATTTCCATGGCAGACACCAGGATCTGCAACGTAGGATCTGTAGGATCCAGGGAACAGATTCACAGGCCTGGACTCCTAAGCCCCCAGCATTCTGATAGATGGGGCGTGGTTAACACAGACATAATAGCCTGAAACAGGACAAGAAACACAACAAATGTTATCAGAAAGATGTCTGCAGCTCCAGAGGAAAGAGCTGGGCTTGGACTTGATGGAGTTTGCCCACAATGGGGCAAGGCTTGGCCTAGGGATGGTGAGGATTCCTTACACCAGCCTCACCATCTCCACAACATCAGCAAGAAGATGGGACTTTTCTCCCACATGTTAGGTGCCCACCTTGTATGTGGCGACTATATAAATGAATGAATGCAGGCGACTATATAAATGAATGAATGTACAGTCAGTAATGAACAAACTCCTGGGCATTTCAGGGACACGCTTGGTCCTTCCCAGACTGTTACCCCTCTCTTGGGTGCCATGTCCCCCTCCTTGGGTGTCACATTCCCTTAGGAATCACTAGCACTGTGTTCAGAAGCACAGGCTCCAGGGCAGAGGCCCAAATTCAATTTCCTCTGGGTAGCTCAGCACCCAAAGAGTGAAGTGGACCAAGCAAAGTAAGACAGTAGAGAAAACTGAGGGCTGAGGTGGAAATCCATCACTCATCACCAAGAAACTAGCCTACGGGAAATAGGCCCAGAGTTGCCAGATCATTGCTTTAAAAAACAAACAAACAAACAAACAAACAAACAAAAAACAAGAACTCTAGATTTTGATATGAAATTTCTCAATCTTTAAATGTTGGCAACTAAAATATTTTTAAAAACACGATGTGGGCGAAGGAAACGTGTTTGTTATCTACTGCCAGTGTGGCCTTTCCTTCAAAATAATATAGAATTAGATTCCAAGCTTGACTATTTAATTGCTGTTGACCTTGGCAAGTTATTTAACATTTCTGAACTCTAGTTTCTTGCTCACAAATGTAGAAAGATTGCTTCACAGCATAGCTCTGAGGACAAAAAGAACATATGTGAGAAATTAACATAGTAACTTGCATGCAGAATATTTAATAATTATTAAATAATAACAATAATGGACATGATTATATTATTATTAGATTGAACCATATGAAATTCCTGGAATACATATGGATTTGACTTATAAAAATAGCAATTTCATATGGTTCAACATAATACTAGTATAAAATTATACTCACTATACATTATTATTATTTTGCCATCATTAAGTTTACCTACTCACTCCCTAAACATTATTTATGGTCCCCCTCCCCTACACTCTTTTCCCCATAGCGCTTATCCTGTTTATCATATTTAATAACTTATTTATTATATTTATGCCTTAGAGTCTGCCCCACCTCTGCTGGTATATAAGCTTCATTTAAGGCGAAGATATTCTGTAATTTACTCATTGTCTTTCAACCTACCTCAGCCCAGCATCTAGAATTAGGCAGTCTATAAATATGTGTTGAATGAATAGGTTTGCACACTGGCCTTCCCAAAGTTGAATTCAGTTTCCCACAAACACTTTCCTCAGGCCTTACAGGTTTCAGGAAACTATTGATTAGAACTGTTCCAAGTAAAACATAAATGATGATGATCATCTTATGATGAAGGATTTTGGGGGCTTTGACTCAAACTCAAGTGTAATGTAAGACTAGTGAAAAGTCACATAAGTATCACCAGCCCCAAATCTGAAAAACTGAATTCAATTAGTAAAAATAAAAAATACCTAAGTTGAAGAAAAGAAAATTGACTAGAAGCCTTCAGTGAGGTTTTGCTCTGCTTTGTTTTTCTGGCCAAATACATGAGTTTTATATGATGCCATATTTTTAAAAAGATGGAATGCATTTGCCCTTGGATAAAAGGAAATTGAGTTATCTCAAGATAAGTCTCCTTGGCAGTACAGTATGCTTTCACTGTGTGTGTGTGTGTGTGTGTGTGTGTGTGTGTGTGTATGTGTGGTGTGGGGGGGGTTGTGTGTGTGGGTGTGGGTGTACATGCATCCATATATTCAGTAGTAAAACTTTTGAAGCAACAGAAGTTAAAATCATAAAGGGCAGTCCTGACTGGATTCCAGTGACCATGGAAAATGGCGGTATTGTCTGTAGGAGGAATGTCAGAGTAGCCTGCATACAGAGGAAAGTGCTGATAAGCAGAATGACAAAAGCCAGTTTCATGAGTGATTCCAGCAGCTAGGGTGCACTCCCAGCTGACTGCCCTACTATTTTCAGTATTCCACATATCATGACTAACTCCACAGAGCTTGTCTGGAGGCCACAAATATGGTAAGTCAGTGGGTAATTCTGGGAGCTACTCTATCATTTGTAAGGCACCTTCCATGCTCTTGCTTGCCCTGCCCACTAGTTAAGAATATTTTGAGCAGCTCCTACCATTTTACCAGGAGACAGGGAAAATCTTTGCATTTCCCAAGGCAGATATTTTTAGACTCAATGCTCAGTCCAAAGTGTTAACTAATTGAGTTATCAAGTTTCATACTTGGCGACAGAGAATGGCAGTGGAGGAGGGAGAGAGCTTCCCAGAACAAGTAAGCCTTTACAGTTTCCGAATGAAATGCATTTTCCTTATAGAAATGCTGCCTGGGCCTGAATAGTTGTGTCTTTTACAAAAATGTGTGTTGCCAGATAGGAAAGAGGCTAGCCTACATGCACCACGGATCGCCTGAGTTCAGTATGTGTAGGACAGTGGGATGTCCTTTCTGTTTTGCTCGGATCCAGACTCTAGGTACGTTTTTTTCTCTGATGTAATTTGGAGTGTGCTGGGCTCAGGCATGTCTGAAGAAGATGCTTAATGAAATGCAAAAAGACTTTGAGGAGTTTGGGTCTCGGAAGGACATAGTGGACCCAAGAATGTTCACACTTTTCTCAAGAGAAATGTGAGGGCTTTAAAACTCAGCTTTGTCTGGTTTATTAATTTATGAGGGGAAGTAGGGAATTTTACTGTTTGGAGGAAAACACTGTAGAGTTCTTAGAACTCATATCAGTGACAGATGGGGGATGGGATGTATTAGGAAGTTGGAAAATGTAATTTTTTTTGTTTCACTAGAATTGCCCATAGTATATCATCTCATTTAATAATGTTAAAGAATTAGCATAGTAAGCCATTATCCCCTTAAGGGATACTGGATGGGGAAAGGAGGTGAATACTTGCTTGATGTGTGTAAAATTTTGAATATTTGATTCTGAGGGATTCATAAAATACTATTTTGATTACGGCACAGTTTAAGATTTCATGAGATCTCTTCTTTCTATCTGTGTCTTTTCATTTAGCACCAATTTATCTACTTATGGGAACACACATATACTCATATTTGTACTTTCCTATTAATTTGACATATTAAATCTTGAGCACCAGATCATTATTTTGTGTGCAATACTTATGATGCCCAGAAGAAGACATCATAAAAATGAGCACATCGGTGCTAGTTCTCACACCAGGCAGGCAGACATGCAAATGGTTTTGAGAAAAGAACTGTCATTTCATAGTGTTACAAAAAGCAATTCAGATGACTCTCTAACAATTTTGAACCTTACTTTAGGTGGTTCAGTTTTAATCTTTGTATTCTTAGAGATAGGTTCACTTTTTAGCAAAAAATATTCTTTCATGCACTTTACTGAATATTCCTCTATTCTACAGTAGACATTTATGAAATTTTAATCTCAGTGAGCTTTTGCAAACATTCTATGTGCCTCAGAGAAAGGCCTTTTCAAATTAAAAGGTTCATAATAAAGATATAAATACTGTTCATGAATTTCAGATATTAGTGGTAATTTTCTAGTATACTGAGAGATGAGCCCTAAATATCATATTTTGTCACTCTAAAAATAATCAATTCACCCATCAAAAATTATGAGCTATATTGAAGGTTGAATTTCAGATGTACAATCTGTTCTATTAGTTATGGAACTGAAAACTTTACGTATAATCAGAATGACATTTGCTGATGACCCAGTGAGTCTTGGCTTTAAAAAATACTATTGCTAAGAAGTTTCAAACTAAGTGCAAATATAACAAATGTTAAAGCATGTACTTGAAAAGCTTTGGCCTCTAAGAATTGATGAGTTACTATTATTTTTTTAAATCTGAGATCCAAAAGGAAAGCTCAGATAAAAGCAGACCATCTTGTTTCTGCCTCGTGTCAGAATATATCAACTAAATGGTGAGAGCATTTGATCTCAGCCCATATGTGCAGCATTTTCTGTTTTGGTGGGCATGCTGTTTAAAAAATGTGTAATAAAATGACAGACTGAATTTGAAATTATCCTGCCCTAAGCAGTGACTCTGGAAGGGTACTGACCCGACACAGACACAGAAGTCCTGTCACATTAGAGAGTAGCATATACTATTGCTGTCCTGGGTTTAGTTGGACAATGAATAAGAATTATTCATCTCCTGGTTTTGCCTCTGACTTGAATGGAAGACTGAACAGTTTGTCTGCATGAGCTGAACTATGGACAAAATCCTTGCAGAGAGGGTATAGTAGATAATTATATTTTCACAAATGATCATTAATACTTCCTGCTACCTCTACTTGGCTTGTGGTTTCTGTAATACGGTTTAGAGATTTTCTACAGGATTGCTTAGTCTGTGTTTTGGGAGAAACTTTCCGTGATTTTACAACTTGTAATTGGGAAACATTTGCAGCACAGACCTTCTAGAAAGGTAGAGTGTATGTGCCTCTGTCAATTTTAGAAATTCTCATGGGTTGCTAATGAAGTCTTTATGGAAGAACTAGTTTTGCTATAAATGATTGATGAAAAGTTAACTCTTAAATAATAATCAAGCCCCATAAAAGCTAGACTCTGATATTGAGCAAAGCCCAAATTTAATACAATTTTAATGTGCATTTCAGAGGCAGCTAATGATAAGATCTTTTAAAAGCTGTGAATTATTTTTAAATTCTTTGAAGTTACTCTGTCATACCGAATAGAAGTTCTTGGTATCATTTCATTTTCTAGCTTCAACTCAGATGTGTTCTATATTGTATGTCTGATTTTCAGTAATGCATTAATAAATACATATTGAATCCATAATTTATTGTTGATGATTTTCACTTTAGGAGGCTTAGGGCAAGTGGGAAAATCCATATAGTCAAACTCAGGAAAGGAGTAATAATACCTGTCTTTTTACTGCTGAGACTATCTTTGCAGTTTCTTGTTTTAAAATGGAAACTTTTAGTTATGTAGTAAGTATAGTACTTAGTTACCAACTACATGTGCTTTCTTCTATGTGGTAATGTGAAGATACTACCTCTTCTCAGTTATAAATACATGTAATGATCAACCCTAAGCAACATTTATAAGATGGAAGAGAATTAAATATCTAAGTGTCCTGTCTTTTTAACAGTCACTCTCTTTGTAATACTTAGGCATTTATAGTCACAAAGTAAAAATATATTTGCCAATTCTTTATTCTAATGCAAATAATTGTGTTTTACTATAGTCCCCAAAATATTTGGTAAAGACTAGTATTAAGAATTAAATCATGTCTTCTAATTGGATAAGCATATTATTAGATTACACAACATAAACTTCAGAGCATATCGGACAAATACCTACAGCTACTAATTAATCATTTATTAAGCATATATATCTATAAAGAATTTAATTCTTTTATTTTAGGAGACTTTTTTTACTCTCACATGAAATACAGATCTAAGCAGACATTTAAGATAGATCCTCTTTTCCAAATAATAATTTTGGGAAGTAAATGCATTTTTTCTTGGTCAAGTGATACGTAAGCTGTGCAATTTATTTAAAATGTAGACGTCGGTAGTGTTAAACCTGCTTTGTAAAATCTGGGTGTGCGTCAGCTTTCAGTCTTGGATTCTTGATTATATTATAAACTAATTCAGCATCGATCTGATACATTATTGACATTATTATTCTGTTGTATTTTGAAAACACTTGTATCAATAAGATAAATTCTACCTTGAGTATTATAGCTTTTCAAACACAGACTGTGTCTTGATTATCTTTTGGTCTTCAGAATTGGGCATTTATTAAGCAGTCAATAGATATTTGTTAAGTTTTTTTTAACAAGCCCTTATCTCTGAAGAGTGTACCCTCTCATCAAGAGTAATTGCTCAAGAGTATTTTAAGCATCTCATCAATAGGGTATTTGAACTAAATTAAATTGAAAATAAATTGACATTATATAGCTGAAAAGAAACCAAAACTATTTAGTAAACTAGATTTAAAATAATGTTTGGCATTCTAGTCAGCACTTAGTCTTAAAATAAGACACACTATTTCTAAATGTTTAAATTATTTGAGACAGGAAAGTATACTACCTAACTTTTCACTTAGGTGACCAAAATTAGCCTTTTATTTGCAGTCTGGAATTTTCCCAGAATACAGGATTCATATCTATAATTGTGTTTACACAGTAATGACAAATTATCTATGAAGAATTTTCATGTTATCTTTCTGAGATGGCAGCACCACTTGCAATGAGATAGGTTGTTTATTTTCTACATGTCCTTTCCAAGAACGTTAAGTTGATGTTCTGGGGACAGTTATCTGCTGGAGAAGTGTAATAGTGTCATAGTATTTGGAGTATGTGGACATGGGCACTTGGAAAGAGCCTATGTAGGAAGAGGGCTGAAGTAAGGTGGTGTATAAGCAATAGATACGTATTTAACTGTTGGAAGAGTCCATAATTTTATTGGCAACATAGGCAGTAAATAGGTACAATTGGAGTAATCCTGGTCCGTACTTGCAAAAATAGCAGCACTGCACTTATTTACAATTTGTCTTCCTGCTCAAGCCTGTTGCCCAAATTATTCTGTTAGGAAGTAGTAGGCTTCAGTTGACAACTTTGCTGTAGACCAGCCAGTCTCAAAGTGTGGTCCCGAGACCATTCCAGAGTACCTATGAGGTCCTTCCTTTTCTAACTACATTATCTATGTAAGGCTGGATTCCCTTCACATACTTGAACCAAAACAACACATGGCCAAACACTGTATGCACCAGTAGATATGAAAATCTAAATATCTTCTATTGTCGAACATTAAAGAGATTTGCAAAAGTGTAAAACAATACCAGCCTTCTCATACTGTTTGTTTGTTTTGGAAAATGTGATTTTCTGTAAGGCAAATATTTTATGTTATGTAATATGTGTTGTTATTTTAAAATTATATATTTATTTTATAAATATATCATATTTATAAATTTTTATAAACATATAAAAATTCTCAGTTTTATGTTCTAATATGATAAGTAGCAATCATTATAATTCTCTTATTCAAAAGGTCTTTGGGGTTTTCGATATTATGTAAGAGCGTGAAGGGACACGGAGAGAAACTAGTTTGTGAGCCACTACTCTAGACAGAATGCAGTGTGAACCTTCTCTGGCCTGGATTGTATTCTTAGCTTAGTTGCTGGAAGTAGTGGTCAAATAAGGTCGAATTCATATATTCAGTCCCTGTGTGATCATTATGTGCACTTGACTCTCATGGTATTAATGATAGGCAAGGAAGCTAAAAAAATTAACAAGAAATGTTTAAGGTGATAATAATAAATAGTATTAATTAAAAGCCAACTGTATGCTGTATGCTAGGCCATTTCTAATTGCTTTGCATATATTGTTTCCCTTAGTCTTATCAAAGGCTGTTCATGTTCAATGTTACTGCTAGTCTCATTTTACATATGAGTAAACCAAGCTACAGTGTATTTAAGCCTCTTGTCCAAGGACACATAATTTGTAACTTGTAGAGACATGTTTTGAAGGGAGGCATTTAGGCTCCAGAGCTTGAACTCTGAAATCATCAAAGTATATTGACTTGCTCATGGAAAGTGATAGATTAGATCTAGCTACAAAAACTTAAAAAATACATACAGCAATCTAGCCCTGAGTTAGCACCTGCATCTTCATACATGAAAGGCAGCTTCTTAGAAATGAGTCTTTATTCCCATGATCCTTGCAGGGTGTCTTAGCTGTTTCATTATAAGTGGACATTTCAAAGTCACCCACCATGTTGTAACTACTTGTAACTGCTCATTCTAACAGTTACCTTAACTTTGGGATAATGTTGACTCATATATGTTAAACTTTAAGTAATAAAAGATAACATCCTTCTTTATATTTACCATGTGCTTTCTTTGTATTTTTTGAAGTTTTAAAAATTTATTTATTTTGAGCGAGAGCATACCTGTTTGTGCATGTGAGCAGTGGAGGGCAGAGACAGAGGTAAGAGAGAATCCTAAGCAGGCTCATGCTGTTCACACAGAGCCCCCACGCAGGGCTCGAAACCATGAGATCATGACCTAAACTGAAATCAAGAGTCGGACGCTTAACTCATCGAGCAACCCAGGTGCCCCTCATAGTACTTTTTTTTTAAAGACCCCTTTCACATCTGGACATTACTTGCTCCTTCTCTCTCCCTCTCTTCCATTTTATTGCATCCAACATTAAGATGTTACATCTTCTAATTACAAATCTTGTCCAGGAAAATGCAAATGCCATCTGGAAATTATTTATTATTCCCAAATCATTCTGTCTGTAAACCTACCCATCTATCTCTGACTTCACTAGTGACTTAAACTTATTTTAAAATATGGGGTTTTTTAACTCACTCAAATAAGAACTTATTTATCTTTATTTTCACCCAGGGGTTCTAAAATCCATTTGTTGATGATAGGCTTGGGTAGCAATGAAAAATTAAAATGGAAAGAGCAATAGCATTTTGGTCTATTGGAGTTATTAAGAGTCAGTATGAAATTGTGGTCTTCAACCCCCGCCCCCCAAAAGCAGATAGTTTCATTCCAGCTGCACCAGCTGGCACACAACATTTTAGGATGATAAATTCAAGAACCCTTCATCTCACTAGCTAATGCCTCTTCTCCCTCTGGTGCCATGGATCTCACCCTTCAATTCCTCAGGGCTTTTAACACCAGACCTCTAATTATCTGACCAGGAAGCTAAGTCCAATGTATTGTGATTTCCTGGCTGATTCCCACCATATAAGGTATATTTATGCAGTGGAAGAAACTATGTAGATTCACAATATTAAGTCTAACCACACTAAAAACCAAGCTCTTTATTTTCTAATCTCAGAAAGAAAAAGAAGAAAAGAAAAAAACTGTTGGGAAAATGTTCATCTATTCAAGTAAACACTTTCTCTTTTCTCTGATACCTCAACCAATTTTAGCTTATCACTGTTTTCAGTTGCTATATTTAAGATGTGAATAGTTCGCTGGATTAAATATTTTAGGACCCATGCCAATACCTCCTACATAATAAGGATCCTTAGGCATGAAGCCCTGTTCTGATTCATAACATACCAAATAAATGGAAAAATCCCAAACAGTTGATGTGTCTTATATAATCTACCATGTGTAAGGCCAGAAGTAGCTGCTGTGTATTTCCTAAGTGATAAGTAGCAGTATCTTCATATTACAAGGTGCATTTCTAAGGGACTCTGCAATTCTTTGTTGTTTAGCCAACCTGTGCAACAACTTGCTGCTTGTTTTAAATTATTTTTTAAGCTTGTTTGTTTGTTTGTTTGTTTAGTGGCAGAGAGGCAGAGAGAGGAGGAGAGAATCCCAAGCAGGTTCAGCAGTGTCAATGCAGAACCCAATGGCGAACTCGAACCCACAAACCTGAGTTGAAATCCAGAGTCAGACACTTACCCGACTGAGCCACCCAGGCCCCCCTTGCTGCTTGTTTTATAAAAAAAGGCACACACAGGCTCCCAGATTTCAACTGCATAATACTGCCCCAGTTGGGCTCAGAACAGTTTCATTTGATGTCTAAAGAGACAAAGCTGTCTGTTTCTAGCCCTCTTCATGTAGCATGGGTCACAATGTTTAGATGTAACACTGTGCCCCAGGGGATGCCTGGGATAACTATGTATGTAGGTAGTTACAAGATGAATGGTAGTTTGGGGAAAGGAAGGGGTGAACAAGCAGACTTTGGAGGTCCTACTCTTTATTGAATTCTGGCAGGAAAATCTTTAGCCAAGAACTTACACTAGTTCAAACCATAAAATTGTCAGTCACTTTCTTCTTGCTCTTGTACCATGAGGTATAGAGAGGAAGATAAAATCCAGGAATCCTGATTTCTGTTTTTAGCAATTTCCTAACTAGTTAAGCAAATCATATTTCTCTTTCCTTCTGTTTTCCTATTTGTACAAAAGAGATGATGCAGTCATCTATGACAAAAACCAAAATGTGTTAAAAAAAAAAAGTAGAAATGTACATGTTTTTTGGTAATATGAAGCAAAGCTATATATTAAGACTAAGATTTAGTCATTACTATATTGAATTTTTACTTTCCAGTTTACTAGTTCAGGGCTCCGTCTCTTGAGATTATTCAGGACATATTGTTGAGGTGAGTCAAAGGCACCTCCATAAGTTACCCTCCTGCTCTAACGATTATAAATGAAGACATGACGGGGTACAGGCCACCTGATCTGTCCAGGGATTGGAGAGCCAGATCGCTTAAGACAGCCACTGTCTCAGGTGAACAATGGAGTACAGATTATGCATCAAGTATTTTATAGGCAGCCTTGCTCCTGGGAGAGCACCGGAGAATTTCTTATAAGATGTGTTCATGTGGGAAATAATTGAGACAGATGAACTAGATGAAGCATAGCAAGAAAAGAGAAGGGATAACTGATAATGAGACAGTTTAAGACCCCAGTGTCTCTATATGCTTTTTTGTTCAGCGTTGGCCTTTTGCCTAACAAATGGAAAAGGCTTTCAGTCATATGTTTTGGAGAACCTGGCATCCACCAAACTTACACATTATAAGACAACATTAACTGCTGACTACTTTATGCAACCTTCAATTACATTCTTGTTTCAACTCATTGGGGAAAATAATTCTCTGAAATAAAAATGATTAAAATTTCCAAAAGAGCTCAAACTTCCTCATGTTAATATTTCATCTTTGTGGATTAAAGTGCGGGGGAGGAAATTCTCCAGGGCTGTGATATATTCTGAACTGTTGAGCACTGAGAGAGATATGGATAGACTTGTTTTTGTTTTTGTTTATTTCCCAAAGCAACGCATTTCCATTTCTCTTGGGCTTCTTCATCCCAAGAGATAAACCAGAAACATGTCCAAACACAGCAGAGATTTCAAACAAGCCTGCTAATGAATCCACCTGGAAAACATACATTTCAGAAATGATTTCTCTATGTCTGTCTTCCAGGTTTTTTTATTTATTTGGATCTCTATATTTCTGAATAACAAAAGATAAATATTTTATGAGTTTTGAGGTTAATGTGTCCCTGCTGTATAACCTTACTCGTCTGCAAGTAAAGACAAACTCTCCCTGTACTAAAATGTCTTTGAATGGAAGGAAATGAAGAGATCATGTTGTTTCACTTTAAACATCAAAAATATTTTGGATAAGGAGCTACACACCTCTTTCTACATCTTGTGTTAGGTACTCTGGCTAAAATGGAACTTTCATTAATACCTCTCCATTTGTGTTCATCAAGAACAAACCACATTATTTGCTATGAGAGTCCTTTTACATTGCACAATATCAGGGAGGAACCCACTTGTCATTTAAACCATTCTATCTATGCATTCGTGACATCATATATGCCATTTTGCCTAATATACAAGAGTGTTAGGACATAATTTATGTCCACAGCCCACTAAGATACCCTGCAAGTTCTGTAGCATAAGGAAAGTTTTTTAAATGAAAGTTTTAGGTCAAAGTGGTTTGAAATTCTGTCCCACACTACTACGAAACAGCACATTAGATTACTATATAGACCACATATTAGGACATACAAAACTCTCCTTCCCTGGTACAAAAAGTCTCGTATCCCTTGAGAGGTAGGTGAAATTAGCTCTTTGAAATCTTACTTTATTTGTGTTCCTAGAAAATTTCAGACAAACTCAAATAAATCCTGTTTTGCAGCTGAACATAATTGACTTCACTTTGAGAATTATTAGAGATACCCACTCACCAACAACACCTGAGGTGCTTTTTTCTTTCCTATGGGAAACATCTTTCTTCTGTATTTATTTTTATTTCTAATCAGTCTCCAGGAGAATTTTTAGGTCTCTGAATTCTCAGTGAGAAACGACACTGCAAGGGGCCTGGATTCTGGGTCTTTCTTTTGATGTAAGCCAGATCGTAGTGGACAGACTTGATGAGAGTGGGTTTTATCAGCCTGGCAAAGTAAATCCCTAAAAACACCGTCTTTATAAAAACAAAAGCCTGCCAGCACTATATTTATTTTTTTTAACTGGTTCCCAGTAGCCTCTACTTAAAGATAAAGATGGAAATGTGGTTTTGCCTTTAAGCTTTAGAAGGGCCGCAGTGTGCGACGCCCTGGCAGATCTGAAACGTGCACAGCAGGGCCTTGCTGGCAGATGCCCCAGTGGAAAGACGCTAACCATGCCTAACACGTGCTAGGGGACAGTGACCTCATTTTCAGGGATGAACTAAGGTTAGTTCCAAGCAAAGTCCTTACAAACAAAGTCAGCCTTGAGGCAATCGGAAGGAATCTGTGGAGGCAACCCTGTCCTTCTGGTGGTTTTGACAGAGATGATTACAAATAAAGATAGCCTTTAGAAGCATTTTCTTTATTGGTTAAGCCCTCATCCCTTCCCCCACTCCTCCCATTGCTGATTTATAGGTGGAAACCCACTGGTTTATTTCCAATAAATAGGTAGCAATTAAATAAAAAAGAACGAAATGTTAATAATTCAAGATCTTCCCTAACTAGAAGCATTCTAGTTTTTTTTCAAGCACTTGTCATACAAAAGACACTCACAAAAAATTCCCTTTTAGGATCTCCGTACCCCACCCCCCTCCCTAAACACAGTCCTAAAAAGGACTTATCTGCTAAGATAAAGACCTGATACCCCTGGGTAGGGGTGGGAGGAAAAACCAGTTCCCTACAGATTTGCTGTTGTTTGTTGGCAGGAGGCAGATTGTCGCATGAATGTCACAGTTGTTGTAGGTTGCGCAATTGGTTGCATTCTTTTGAAATTGGTCAGTAATTAGATCACTGTGCGAGATATCTATAAAACATCAGCACACAATATCATACTCTAAAATATCTGGAAACTTTGAGCGGGGACTATCTGAATGGCCATGTCTCTGAGTATAGGCTATGATTCTCCTCTAGTCTAGTGGGTAAAAAAAAAAAAAAAACCTTCTTTGTTACTGGCTTTCGCCTCCCACCCCCCCACATGCTTGGGTAGCACTGTGGCTTCATGTCTAATCTCAAAGCCTTAAATTTGGAAGAATGTGACTCTCAAGCTACTTTTTTCTATTGAACATTGTTTTATTCCACATAAATATACCAGTCTTGGATTTTGAGTTTTACAAAGCAGTTCCACTTATATTTCAAAACTAAAATTGACATTAAATCATGAATTAAGGAGCAATAGCATAGAGGGTTTTGGATTTTGATAAGCAGCCCCCATACTGTGCAAATCTCCTTCCTGATTGAGAATAATTTACAAATCTGTATTACTTTGTTCACAAAAAATTACTGCCTGATACTACCAAGGAAATCCTCCCATATTTAGTTCCTGAGTACAAAGGCTTGCTTCATATAGTGAATATTGAAGAGTAAAAGAGAAGGGTGAGAGGCAAATATGAAGGTCAAAATTTAAAAATCTTAACATTCTCTTCCATGAAATTAAAAATCTGTCAGCAGACCTTCAGAATGCCTCTCACATTGTTCCTTTCTTTTCCATCCCACCTGCTATCCCCCCAAATGATCCATATCATATACAGCCATATAGTTTCTTTTTTTTATTGCAGTGTAATTAACATATAATGTTACATTAGCTCAAGGTGTACACTATAGTGATTCAACAACTCTATACCTTATGCTATGCTCATACAATGGGATTACAATATCATTGACTGTATTTCCTTATTTACTTTTCACCTCCATGATTTATTTATTCCACAACTGAAAGTTTGTACCTCTTTTTCCCCTTTCTCTATTAGAGTCATCCCCTCCCCCGCCACCAGCTTCCCTCCAGCAACTACCAGTTTATTCTCTGTATTTAAGAGTCTGGTTTTTGTTTGTTTCCTTGTTCATTTGTTCTTTAGATGTTACAGATAAGTGAAATCATATGATAATTGTCTTTTTCTGTCATGTAGAGCTGTATTTTTCCTGTCACCGAATTCAGTGGTGTTCATGTCTGGTTGCACATTAGAATCATTTGAGCTGTGTTTATTAAAATGTCTCATCTCAGACCAATGGAACATCGGGGGTAAGGCCTGAGTGTCTGGTTTGTTTGCTTGTTTATTTGTGAACATCTTCCCCTGGAGATCCTTGAGGCATAATAAATTGACAACCAGTGACCTACAGCTCTTTTTGTCTCCATTTTCTCCTACATGAAGCTTCTGTCAATTAAGTGGGCTAAAACATAGATTTAAAAATTTCTTCCCACTCATCAAAACCCTGCACTGTCTCCTAATATCTTTGTGATGAAGTTAAATAAGATTTAAATGCCATTCCAAACCTCCTGTGAACCTCTCCTTTACCAATCTCTCTAGGGGTCTCCCCTTTTCAATAGGTTGTCTATTTGCCATTCCTGAAACTACCCCCATTTCCATATCTCTTCCCATTTTTCCTTCCTTCTTTTCTCCACTGACGGGTCCCCTCTAGAATTCCTGCCTCTCCTCTTAGCTGTTTTCCCAGCCATATTCAGTGTGCAGAAATGGCTCTTCTCAATAGCATCCATAGACTAAATCATCTTCCCCAGGTTCTTCTACCATAAATTCTCACCCCACCTGCTGTTGCCAGTCTGCACAGCTGGATTATAAGATCATTAAAAGCAATAACTGTGTCCTCAAGGTCAAGGCCAAGTAGATATTACTGCTTAACTGCCAGATATTGAACCCTGTATTGAATATGAACCCTTAATCCTCATGATGGAATAAACAACGTAATATTCACTTTGAGGATTTGTTTTACTAGTCTGAAGAGATATAATATTTATTCCTTGAAGACCCAGACTTGTGAATTCATGATCTACACAACCCCACAGTGAGGTTATGAATGTGGATTTATCTAAACAGGCTTATTTATTTTCTGATACGTCTGCATAGATATGCTGGTCAGCATTCACATTTAAATTAGTGCATCCAGTGTGAGTAAACAAAAAAATTGGTGCTCTTCCTGGGCCATATTTTCTGAGGTATGACCAGGCAACAGGTCTGTTAGATCTGGCTACCCGGATCATTCTTCTGGATGTTTTTATTAGAAGAAGTTTTATTAGAGGTATCTTAGAATCTTCTTTAATTAACTTCTTGAGAAGCAGAAAACAAGGTTAACCTTGTTGCCTTTTATGCAGCAAAATTCATATCAGTAATTATTTGGTTAATTAAAAATATGATTAATAACCAAGAACACTAAAATGTGCATATATTTGGTAAATATTTGATTGTTACCTTAAATCACATAAATGTACATCCATTTGTCCAATATGGATGTAAAAATGAAGTCTTTTCTCTGAATGTGGATCCCCCACTATAATTCTCATTGGCTTTCTATACCATAAATGCTCTTTCTAGGAGTCCCACTTTTCGGGTCTTGAAAGGAAAGCTAGAGATTAATGTAATCTGTGAAGTACTCTGAGTATAGAATTTTTCTGGATTTTTCCAATTTTGATTTTGCCCTTTACAAACCTCTCATTCTGATCTGATTCAGCAGGAATATTTTTAGGAACTTCTTTCTACTATGTCTTTCCAAATCATTTAATTTAGTTTTCATAAACATATTCTTTCTCTGCACTGTAAACTATAAAGTTTAAGTAATAATTAATTATGTAATTACAACAACCAGAACCACTGGTGTAAACATGATAGAAGAAAACCACAACTGACTACCAGTAGGAGTAAGAGTGTCTATTTGGGCATCATCCAGTGTTGGACAAAAGGGGTGAAAAGAACAATGACCACATTCCAGCAATATCTGGAAAGTTCTAGCAAAGTAGCTGTCACTCCGATGATTCTAAATAAACGTGGCTGCTCTTTTTCTCCTTCTTTACTCAAGGAATGTGAGTTCTTTTTCCTTGTTTATATTACTCAACATTTACCATAGAAGTGTTAGAAAGTCTGGAATAAGGGCAGAGTTCTAAGCCAAGGTCATCATGAATTCAAATCTTGCCTCTGCAAGTTTTTAGAAAACTGTCCTTGGACAAGTCATCTAACCTGACTTTCTGATCTATAAATAAAGATATATTTATACAGACTTCACAAACCTGTGAGAATGAATTTGGGGTGATCTACAGAAAATGCCCCACATGTTAGAAGTGTCTAATGATTGTTCGTTATGATACCCATGTTATTACATATTAGAGCACTTAAAGGCTTCCTGATTCATAAAGCACAACAGATTGCAGGCCTCACCTGCCTACACTTTCTGACAGCTGTCACTAAAGCAAATACATTGCTCCACAGGTGATCCCAGCAATCATCATAAAAATCAGGTGCTTTGCCTAAGGTGAATTAGGAAAGGTGAATTAGTAATCTCAGATTCATTGAGCATCACCCCTTTTATCTTCTCTTCAAGTGTGAAAGAACCCCTAAGTCTGTCACTACACTCTTACTTTTCTTTGGTGAAATGGAGAGACAACAAGAAAGAGCAGACTTTTTTGGTTCCTAATTAAGTTGCTGCAGGTTTTCGCTTTCTGTGGAATGATTAGAGCATTGAACTATGCAAGGGATCAGCATTTCTTGGTTCAGCATGTACTGCGATTCTGTTAGGTAGAACTCTCTCCTGAACAAGACAAGAACCTGCCTGAAAAGACCTTACAGTCTATCTTGATAGACTAACTGGCACCTGAGCAAAACAGACCACGTGCTGTAGGAGTCCAGAGGTGGGGGTGGGGGTGGGGGTGGGGAGAGTATATCTGGTATTTGGGAGGAAAATTGCACAGATGAAGTGATAGTTGAACTGGTCCTAGGACTTAGTTGTTAGACCTGTTGATGGGGGAGGGGGAGTGAGGGCTATTAGTCAGCATTGTTGCAGAGAAATGTCCTGGGGGACATCACGGTGACAAGAAATTATGGGACCTGTCTAGAAGTAATAAGTCTGAGAAATGAAAAGCTGTCTAGATTGCCTTCAAGATCAGTATTTGTGTCTTTAGTTCGAGCCGGAAGTGTTTGTTTGGGTCAGGATTTAAAGGGCCAAGGAGGCTATGACATAGCAATTGAATACTATGATTTAAAAGTAGAAGAAGATATGGGGTGTATATATATATATACACCTATATATATATATATGCGCACAATGGAGTACTACATGGCAATGAGAAAGAGTGAAATATGGCCATTTGTAGCAAAGTGGATGGACCTCAAGGGTGTCCTGCTAAGCGAAATAAGTCAGGCAGAGAAGGACAGATACCATGTTTGCACTCATAGGTCTAACAGGAGAGACCTAACAGAGGACCATAGGGAGGGGAAGGGGGAAAGAGAGTTGGGGAGAGAGAGGGATGCAAATCATGAGAGACTACTGAATACTGAAAAGGAACCAAAGGCTGAAGGGAGAGGGGAAGGTGGAGGGGGTAATGGTCATGGAGGGGGGCACTTGTGGGAAGCAGCACTGGGTGTTATATGGAAACCAATTTGACAATAAACTACTATAAAAAAATAAAATAAAAGTAGAAACATTTTTTTTACAAATGAAGCCTGCCATCAAACATCAACATATAAAGCAGATAACCGTGTATCTACTTAGAGTGAAGCTGCAAATAGGCATAAGGAAATCAACTTACTCCACCTCACTCTTGATCTTAGTATTTTTGTCTTCTAGGGCTCCATAGAACCACTGCTATTGAAGAAGGAGCCTGGGCTTTTATCAAACAGTTATGGCCTTCAGTCCTTGCTGCTTACTTCTTAGCTGCGTGACTTTGGGCAAGCCACTTCCTTTCACGAAACTCAAATTTTCACATCTGCAATGCAGGTTCCTATCTCGATTGAATTTTTAAGAAATAAACATAAACAGTGCATGTGTAAAAATAACATCTGTAAAATGCTTAGTGAAGCTCCTGACCTATAGCAGGCATTCACTAAGTTGCAGTTACTAGTTTGTCATGATTTTCTCAGAACCCTCAAGTGGCTCCTCAGTGAGCTCCTGAACAGCGTTCAGTGCTTCTGGAATCTTCAACTAGGGATAGTGTACTGGCTACAATTTCCTGGAGGTTTTTAGAATGATCTGAGCATCACATGGCTGGGGCCTAAACTAGACAATCAGGCAATCAGGCAATGAATGGAACAAAAATGAAAAGTTTAAGCTTATTTCCAACTGTAGGGAAAGCTAAAATGTTTGGATAATGATAAAAATAAGTCCTTTGAGGTGCACTTGTAAACTGGCACAAAAGTAAGGGATATGTAGAGGTAAAAATGACATAAAAGCAAAACGTTGTCTACGGGCCCTAGACACAGGGCCCGGGAGACAAAGCCTAGAACATGCCCCAAGTGTGCAGTCTTATCAGAGATCCCCTAATAAACTGGACCCCAAAGGGGTTGGCTCTCAATACAGGGGTGGACAGGAAAACCCACCACATAAAAAGAGTAGCAAATGCGTGTCTGTCTCAATTTGTCACCAGCTGGAAAGAAAAAAAACGTCTTCCGTGAAAATTTGTAACCACAAGGAATCCCTCATATCCATACCAGTTTGAAGTCTAAATTTATCTGTGTAGTCTTTAAAACAAAAAAAAAAACAAAACCCTCAAGGCAAGCATTTATTTTAAAAATAATCTTGGGTTAATCATGCTTCTAGGCAACTGTAAGAAGCAATGTTAAATTCATCTTTGGAGTATGGCACAGTTAACCCAGGCCTTTGAAGGAATTCCCAATGATTAATTTCTAAGGAATATGAAATCATGATCAATAATCACAAACCACAGAAAGTGTAACCTGGTATAATCACTTTGAAAAACAACTTGCCGTTCATTAGTAAAGTTGCATTAACACATACCACAGCATTTACAATCGTAGGTATATACCCTAAAAATCCTTGTCTGTTTGCACCAGGACTAGGGCCAGAATGTTCATGACAGCCCAATTCATAGTAGACTCAAACTGGAAACAACTCAAACATTTATCAACTCCACAGTGGATAAATAGATTGTGTTAAAATCACATAATGGAATCTTCTGAGCTGCAGTGAGAAATCGACTACAGTTATACATGTCAGCGTGGATGACTCTAAGAAATAACAACATTAGACAAAGGAAGCATGTCACAGAAGAATCCATAATGTATGATTCCACTTATAGAGAATGCAAAGACAGTCAAGTACATAATATTTAGGTTAAGGAAGTTTACATAGATGTTGAGAATGATTAACTAGAACAGAGGGTGCCTTTGGAGAGCCAGTCAAAGAAGGGCTCATTGGAAGTCTAGGGAGCCCCTTGTGACTTTCATTCTTGAGTTTACTGGGTGAGCAGCTGTTTCTTCTATTATTTTTCTTTAAGCTGTTCATATATGCTTCAGGCATTCTTTTGTATGTTTGATATACATTATGATAAATGTTTTTTAAAGGAAGATGAAAACTGTAAATGCCCCTGGAGGCAAAATATTTGATAAGAACACACATCATTTTCTGGAAGAGAGTTTGAGGGAAAGAATAAAGAAGAAATAAGTAATCAAAGATTCACACCTCTCATCACACTCACATACACACAAACATGATCTGTAGTTTTGTGTGGTGACAAATGTTAACTAAAATTATTGTGATGATATTTTACAATATATGCAAATATCAAGTCAGTACGTTGTGTGCCTGAAAGTAATATGATGTTATATGTCAATTATACCTCAACCAAAAAGGAAAAAAAATGCACACCAAAGTTGTATGCCTGAGTGGCTAGGAAATCTTGGGGACTTTAAATCAAAATAAGAAAGTCAAAGGCATTTGTGATTCACATCTCTAACATTAGTACGTAGGTGCTGCAGCAGAAATGTTTGTTGCTGCAGTGAAGGTCAGGGGATTGCGGGACATGGAAGTGGAAATGTTTGGGATCTAATGGGTGCAATATACACGCAGAATGTTAAGCTTCCAGAGAGTGGTGGAAACCACAGTAGTGATGAGGTCCCTTTGGGAATGAGCACAGGAAGGCAAGAAATATGGGTTCTGAAAATAGAAAACACCCACTTTTTAGTGATGGGTTGGGACAGTGAGGAACAAAAAAGAGTAAACAAAGACATGAAGGAAACTAAAGGGAAGACATTGAAGAAAGAAATAGGGGTCAGTACTGGCATTAAGAAAGGACAGAGCTAACATTTAAGTAATAGGATTCGATGATTGGAAGGTCATCAGTGATTTTGTACAGAGAGGTTTGACTGATGGACGAGATAAGCCATATTGCCAAGAATTCAAATATGAATTAGTGTTAAGGATATAGAAGCAGTAAGACTAACCCAGACCAATCCTTGAAAATGTTTGATGCTCACAGGGTGATTTTAAAATAAAGTGATAATCATTTATTGAGTACTTACTAAACACTTACACTAAGCACCTTATATAATCAAGCTAATTTCATTCTGATACTAGATTATGTTATGCCCATTTGACAGCTGAGAAAATGGAGGCACACATAAGTTAAGAAGCTTGCCAAAGTTACTTACTAAAACTGACCACTAATAAGTAGAGTAGCTGGGATGCAGACTAACAACAATAGAGAAATAAAGGAGATCATCATTTGCAGGAAGTGCTAGATAGAAACATTGGGGGGATGAGTTTTTTGCTTTGTTTTTGTTTTAAGTTATTTAAGAAAAACCTGAGTATGTTGGTAAGCAGAGGGCAAGACACAAGTACAGAAAAGAACCCTGAAGCTTACAGAAAGGATGATCTTACCCACCATCCCAGATATTTGGGAAGACAAGATGAAAGAGAAAGATTCAAGAATTGGTAGATCAGGTATTAACAGTTCTCAGACATTGCTCTCTGAGGTTTAGAAGCAATGGAGCTGCTCCATTGCATACTCACTGAGCCTCCCCAATCTACATATCTTTTGCCAGTCCACTATTAGCCTGATCTTGAGCCTTGAACTAAACTCATTGAAGGAATTGTGGTCTAGAGAGGATGTCCTGAAAGTACTTACATAGTTAATTTAATGGTTGGATGGACTGATGGATGGATGGAAGATGAATGAATGAACCAAGAGTTCCCAAGCATAAACTATCAAGCAAACATTTATTAAACCCCTTCTCAAACTAGTGATTAATAGCCTAGATGCTAGAGTCAGACTGTCTGGGGTTATATTTCTGCCACTCCTAAGCTTTGTGTCCCTGGGAAAGTCATTCATCCTTTCTAGAGCTCAGTTTCCTTGTCTATAAAATGGAGCTACAGCGGCGCCTGGGTGGCTCAGTTGGTTAAGCATCCTACTTCAGCTCAGGTCATGATCTCACAGTCCATGGGTTCGAGCCCCGTGTTGGGCTATGTGCTGATGGCTCAGAGCCTGGAGCCTGCTCAGATTCTGTGTCTCCCTCTCTCTCTGCCCCTCCCCTGCTCACTCTCTGCTCTGTCTCTCAAAATAAAATAAAGACATTTTAAAAAATGGAGCTAGTAATAGTTCTTATTTGCATTAGTTGCCTAGGGCTGTCATAACAAACCACCACAACCTTGGTGGCTTACAGCAATAGAACTTACTCACTCATAGTTCTGGAGGCCAAAAGTCCAAAATCAAGGTGTCCACAAGGCCACACTTCCTCCAAAGTCTCAAGTGGATAATTCTTCTTTGTGTCTTCCAACTTCTGGCTTTCTTCTTTTTTTTTTTTTTTTTTTTTTTTACCTATTTTTGTTAATGTTTCCTTATATTTGAGAGAGAGAGAGAGAGAGAGAAGGCACGTGAGTGGGGGGTTGAGGGGGAGAGAGAGGGTTGGCAGAAAGAGAGACAGAGACCAAATCTTCAGAAGACCCCAGGCTCTGAGCTGTCAGTACAGAGCCTGATGCAGAGCTCGAACTCATGAACCATGAGATCATGACCAGAATTGAAGTCAGACACTTAACCAACTGAGCCAACCAGGTGCCCCACCTAAAATTCTTTATCTTGTGTCAACTTAACTCGTCTCTTCCTGCATCTTTACATGTTCTTTCTTATGTGTCTAGTCTTTTTTTTTTTTGAGATATAGATGGCATAAAATTATATTAGTGTGAGGTGTACAATGTAATGATTTTATATTTACATACTCTCTCTTCTTCTAAAACCATCAGTCATTGGATTTAGGGCCCATTAGAATCCAGTCTGACCTCATCTTAACTAATTATATGTGCTAAGATCCTATGTCCAAATAATGCCATCTTCTGGGGTTCCAAGTGGACATGAATCTTGGGGAGACACAACCCACTATACTACTTCATGGAAATATTATAAAGACTAAACTAATATAAGGACTAATGCAACTATTACATGCTATAGTAAGTGACAACTATAATGAAGTTAATATAAGTACTTGTAATAGTGTCTAGCATAGAGTGAGAGGTATGAGGATTAGTTTATTACTGAGGTTGGCACTCAAGAAATGCTTATTCATTCCACTAACTGCTTTCTGCTGAATAATATCAATATTCCAGCATAGGTGGAAATGCTGAGTTATTAGATTAATCCATAATAATGCTTGGCTCTATCCTTGAAGCTATTTCCTTGAAAAACACACGTGGTTCATATTTCTCTCCTGTCTAGTAAAATGACTAAGTAGACAAGACATGAAATGTTGATGAAAGGCATTATTGTTTTCCAGAGTCTGCCTTCAGATTTTGATCATCTAGGGGAAAAAAGTGCTGACTGACCTGCTTCTATTCATTTTGTGCCAACTGACTTACTAGGCAATGATCTCCGCTGTGTGACTTCTCACGTGGCAGAGCTCACCTTCTCGTGAGACCTGATTTCATTCCACATGGCTTTGTCTGCACCTGGCTTTAAGGGGCACTGTGTTGATGGCACGCTTAAGACTAAAAGCCAGGCTGTAGTCTGTGTGGAGGAACTCCCAAGTTTTTGATGAAATGATAGCTAAGAGACACAACACATTGATATTGAGCCAAATACAAAATATTATATATTTTTAGCATTAAGAAGATAAAAAGCATAATATAGATACTACAGATAGAATTTGAAAAAAAATTGGGAAGAATCCATTATTTACCCCGCCACTTAAAAAACATGATTGGTAAAGTGTAAGACTGAGGTGAAAGCGAGCCTTCATCTGCACCAGTCTTGTTTCGCTCCCCTCTGTTTCGATGTCAGCATTGACTAGTGCCCCATCGGTGTTCAGCGAGCATTTGTGAAAGGAATACACAGCTGCATTGTTTGCAGGCGGTTGAGAAAAAAAGGAGGCTCTTCCTGGTTCTCTTTCTGAAGGCAGGAATAACCACACTCTCTACGTTGTCACTTTTTTTCAAGGCAGATTTCATTTTCCTCCTCTTGTTTTTCTTTGTATTTTCCTCCCTGTTTATCTCTCATTCTTCTTCTTTGAAGTCTAAAGTAGGTGATTGTTCTGTATCCGTGTGTTAAGCATGCCTGTGAGTAACAGAGGACTGAGAAAAGTGAAGAAAATAAATTTTTATTTCTTCTCTTTTTCTTTAAAGTTCTCAGGTGGTAAGTTAGCTACCTTAAAGAATTATTCACCAGGGTCACTGGGTGAAACAGATACAGTGAAAGTATTCACTGGAAAACTTCTAATCATTTCTCTACTGCTCATGGATTCATGTTCTTAAACATGAATCCATGAGCAGGGTTGGCAATCCAAAACCACGTGAAATCAGTGTACAAATTAGGTATGCACGTGCAGGTTTGATGTGTATATGCAGATTTGGTGTATGTGTGCATATATGTGCAATTGTTGAAGGAAAATAATTTCTTTGTAACTATTGTTAATCTCAAAAGAATCTGAACTCCAAATAGGTAGAGAAGCAGTGTATTAGAAAATTTGTTTTATATTGTTGTATTTTGTTTTGCTTTAGAGATTCTGGTGAGAAAATTTTAGAGAGAAAAATGGACAGTATATATAGTTGTCAAAACTTTTCAGATGTGGAGTCAACTCACAAGTTGCCTTGAATTATGATACCTCTGTTTGAACTTCTTTAGTGGCTGTTTTTTGCACTCAGAGTCAGAACTGGGGATGCTTAACTCACAGTCGTTATCTCTGGCAGTTGAAATATCCAATACTGATGTCATTTGTTCCCAGAACAGCCTCAGAGCCCTTCTGGGCAAATTCACTGATAAGTCATTGAGCAGGCACAAAGAAGATGATGTTTTATGGTACAATGCGCCATCCTCAAATAGCTAATTTATTTCTAACAGAACTTTAAACCAGAAAACCCACCCCCCTCCCAAACCATTCAAAGTAGCAAGCCTCTTTAAAAACTGTATCTTATTTTTCTTAAAATTCCTGGAAACTTTGGTTTGTCCCTTGTCTAATTTGAAGCTGTATCTCTTACACTTCTCTTACTTGATCTTCTGCTCTGATTAAATGATTTGCATGCTTGACTCACCTCCCAATTTTATTTTAGCCAATAGCTACATGTGTTCCCAGATGCCCAACTCAATGGCTTAGTTTATCGTCTCTGGCAGTCAGCTTTGTATTCTAGCAGGTTCTCCATTTAAATGGCTGCTGCTGCTGTGAATAAAACTTCCTGTATTGTTGCAGGCAGTATTTTAATTAATATAATTATTTCCATACAATTTACCTATTTATTGATTATTCATTCACAAAACCATTTTTAGGCACCTGCTCTGTGCCAGGATGCTTCTAATTGCGGGGGAAACAGAAAGATGAATATTATACATATAGATCAAGGCATGTGGTGACTCAGGCAGGCCTACAATCTGTAAGTAACAAAAAGGTTTTCTCTTTATTTAGAGCAGTGTTTCTCAGCTGGGGAAATCCCTCCTCCCCAACTGCCAAGGGAAATTTGGCAAATCAGGATATTTTTTTAGTTGTCACAAATAGGTGAGAGTTGGTAGAGGCCAAGGATGCTAGTAAACATTGACACCAAACAGGACCATCTCCCACATCAAAGAATTCCCTGGATCAAAATGCCAGTAGGGGTGCCAGGTTGGCTGAGTTGGTAGAGCATGCAACTCTTGATCTTGGAGTTGTAGGTTCGAGCCCCATGTTGTATGTAGAGATTACATAAAATAAAATAACATCTTTCTTAAAATATTTCAATAGTGCTGAGATTGGGAAGGCATGATCTAGACAAAGCAATACTTCAGAGAGAGGCATACTACTATAAATGAGGAAGGTGGACACCATAGAAATGGTGACCTCTCCTTTGAAGACCTGAGCAAATCGAATCCTAACTAAATTGACCCATACCAGAACCAAAGACTCTTCTGAGAATGGGATTTCCTTCATCACAATTACCTTTCCAAGGATGAAGTAGCACTCCTCAAAAATTGGCATCTCCCTGGCTTTCCACATGTCTACCCCCCTGATCAAGGGTGCCTATGCTTGTTTTTAAGGAACTTACAATTTAGGGAGGAAGAAGGACAGGTATACCAAAAACGTTAATGCTGGGTGAGAAATACCAAGAGGGCTCAATGAAATTCATGCTTTGGGAGCACTGCAAAATTAATCTCTGCCCAGGAGGTCTGGGAAGGTTTTCCAGATGAGGTGGCCTGTGAAGAGCGGCTTTGAAGGTATTTGCCAAACGGCTGAAAGAAGACAATTCCTCTGTTATTTAAGCCATTCGCTGCCTGATTGCATCGATAATGAATGATAAGATGTTTTTTGGCTACCCTTTCGGGAAAACCTGCTTCTGTGTTGTTCTACACTGATCAAGACTCCTTTACAAATTGAGCAGACCTAACTTTGAAGTCTATCCTCTCACTGCCTTCTTTCCATTAAAGATTTCACTGGTATAAATGGTTTCAACCCCACAATCAGAATACTAGTGTTTCGCAGAAAGGCAGTTGTAATTAGTTCAGTGAATGAGTTAAAGATTTGGTTTTTGTTGTTTTTCAGTTTATATGTATTTATTTATTTGCTCCTGCTAATGTTCCTAATAGAGTTTTCTTAGGTAGTGGCCTTAGTTTGCTTGAAAATATATGGAAAGTATTCTTCACAATTTGTATAGACATTTATAAATGCTTTTCAGATACATTCTATGTTCTAACACGTGGCTTTGTGCTGTAGGAAAATCCAAGACAGCTTCCTACAAATTCCTGTTAAACTAGTATAACAACATTGAATATATTTGTCAACCTATGAATTGAAAAATTGATTGAGATAAATATGAAAGAATGGAACAGATGTTAAATTTCTGTAAAATAGAATAGTGAGATTTACATAATGAAACCACCAGGATTTCTCTTGACTCTCTAGGAATTGTATATTGATTTAAGGCTCCTACATGTTATGTTTATGGGAAATTTTCTTTTTCAGTTCAGGATCAGTTATGACATCACACAAGGGGTAACTTTGTATACTTGAAACTAACTTTTTAAGGATTTCTCCTTTTCCTGGTGACTTTACAAAGACCTTTTAGAATATTTTCATGTTAGAAACATAGTAGTTTAATTTAAAAATATTGTTCTTAAATATCTTATTAGAAATGCAATAGTTCAATTTAAAAATATTGATTTTAAAAATCTTTTTAGTTTGGACTATAAGCTGAATTGTTCTAACATGTATGTGAATTTCATTTTTCATCAAAATGTTTTTTTCTTTTAGTCTGATGCCAATGCCAGTTACTTAAGAGCAGCTCGAGCTGGACACCTTGAAAAGGCCCTTGACTACATAAAAAATGGGGTTGACATCAATATTTGCAATCAGGTTAGTTGCAGTTATTGTTGCTGTTTAATTTTTAGTTAAGATTTTAAAAATTCAGTCTATTAACTCCTTGAATCTTGCATTAGTTTTACCAAAACTTTCTCTTTTTTGCCCTTTTTTTCCTGGTTAAATGTCATCGATTTTCAAATTATTCTGCTTTGTTAAAGGAGCAATCAGAAATGTCAGTATGCATTCCTTAAGAATGGCTAAAATTTAGTACATAATAATACCAGAAAAACTTGCCTAATTTTCAAGTACAGTTATTCCTAATTCAATATTCTATACTGCACACATACAAGTGATGTTGGTGGGGTATTATCTTCAAAGTTCTAAGTGGACTGTTTACTGTTCTATTCTCAACCTCCTGAGTAATGTTTCCCCTTCATTCTTAATCAGAATGGGTTGAATGCTCTCCATCTGGCTTCTAAAGAAGGCCATGTAGAAGTTGTTTCTGAACTGCTACAGAGAGAAGCCAATGTGGATGCAGCGACAAAGGTCAGTGTCACATATTTAATGATTTTTATGTTAATTGACAGAGTCAACAAGGATTCACCTTTGATAAGAATCAGTGCAAGCTTCTCATGAGATACCTGTTAACCAACCCTGTTCTCTTTGGGAAACTTAGAAACATAGAGGGATTCTATTTTTATAAAGTGTTGAAACAAAGTGATAAAGGGGGTGAGTTGATGTATCTTTTCGTTTCACAGAAAGGAAACACAGCCTTGCATATAGCATCTTTGGCTGGGCAAGCAGAGGTGGTAAAAGTCTTGGTCACAAATGGAGCCAATGTCAATGCACAATCTCAGGTAAACCTACAACTCTATTGAAAATAAATTTTGTTATAATTTATAAATGTTTGGGTCAAGTCCTTGCTTGATTTATATACCCTCTGAGAATGTAATTCTTAAGAGTTATATTCAATGAACAGTTATATGGTTGCAGATTATTTACATGCATATATATCCTAATTTGCAATATATTTATGTGAGAGAGATTTGTAAAAGTCATCCATCTAGAAAGGGGAACCCTCTTACACTGTCGGTGGGAATGCAAAGTGGTCCAGTCACTCTGGAGAACAGTATGGAGATTCCCTGAAAAACTAAAAATAGAACTACCTTATGATCCAGCAATTACACTCTTAGGTATTTACCCAAAGGATACAAAAATAGATTTGAAGGGGTACATGCACTACAGTGTTTATAGCAGCATTATCACCAATAACCAAACTATGGAAAGATCTCAAATGTTCATCAACTGATGAACAGATAAAGAAGATGGGGTATATACATATACAATGGGATATTGCTCAGCCATCACAAAGAATGAAATCTTGCCATTTGCAACATCATGGATGGAGCCAGAATGTATTTTGCTAAGTGAAATAAGTCAATCAGGAAAAGACAAATACCATATGATTCACTCCTGTGTGGAATTTAGGAAACAAAGCAGATGAATAAATGGGAAGTGGCGGAAAAGAGAAGACCGGGAAACAAACCACAAGAGACTCTTAACAATAGGGAACAAACTGTGGGTTGATGGAGGGAGGTGGGTGGGGGTAAATGGGTGATGCTTACTAAGAAGGGCACTTGTGATGAGCACGGAATGTATGCAAGTGATGAATCACTGATATCTACTCCTGAAACCATTATTGCACTATATGTTAACTAACTAAAATTTAAATTAAAAAATAAAATAATAAAAATATTTTAAAAGTCATTCATTTATGAAACTGTATGACTGGTAGTCATAGACACAAATGTGTTCTAGTTAGGTTGGATGCTTTCATCTGCCGCTGTGTGTCAGTGTGAACCCCAGGCTGTTGGATATTGAACAAATCGATTATGGAACAAAACCGCAAGTTTTGCAAGACACAGGATTGCATGAAGTTAAGGGGATGGTGTGGGTGTACCGCTGTGGGTTGTGGTTTTCTGGCAACATGTGAAGAATTAGGACGATTCCCTGATAAATGTTTCAAATGAGAATGAAATCCTAACCAGATTTGATTTCAGTTGATACACATTCCCTGCGCTAATGACAAAAGAACCCATGGAACCCCTTGTTCCTTACAGCTGTGCTTGGCATACCCTGCCCCACAGTTCACAGTCAAGCATGGTGCCTTCATTTGGACACTTGTCCCAATATGCCTTCTGAGCTGTGTCATTCCATGGACCAAGTAATTAAATGATCTTGCAGCAGATTGGGGTTTCCATGATAATTTTTGGTGGGAGGTCTTCAATAGGAACTCTTACAAAGAACAATTGAGATTAAATTCCATTGAGGTGTCAGCACAGAAAACATCTCAGGAATGTTGATGTTCAAGAAAAGACCACATCCTTGTCTAAATGAAATTTTAATCACATAGGTAATATTTAATAGCCAACAAGAAATAGTATAAAGTCCCCTCACCTTCTTTGTGTATAAAAATTCTCCTTATCTTGAAAATAAAAGTGAAATTGGGCAACAGCAAGTTCTTCTCTTATAAACTGAGGGTCTATAAACTAAGAATTTTTAAAGTCACTTTAAATTAATTCTTGTCATTGCCTTGATGTTGTATCGTAATAAGTTAGTTAACTCTTTCTTATATTACTTAACATTCCAGAAATGATTTGGCCTACCCTGAGTAAGAAATTGTGTTGAATAATTAAATTGTGATTATAAAGAACTCTATTATGATTAAGTCCATAATGCTTTGTACTAAATACAGAAACAATAATTACTAGTGTTTGCAAGTAGAAACTCTCAGATTACCACATCAAATGACATCCCTCACTCTTTCCTCCTTTTCTATATTTATTCTGTAATATAAGGTACCAACCTTGTTGATAAAGAAGCAAAATCTGTTTCAAATAATATTTTACTGTAACTATCAAAGTATTCTTAGTGGACAAATTTTCATAGTGGTATTAACAAAGATGAGACCTTTTGTGGGTATTTGGTGGGGGTGTTTTAAAAAATGTTTACATTTATTTATTTAAGTTCTGAATAGGTAATACACTCACATGGTTCTATCATCAAAATACATGAAAGGACAAACTGGAAACCCTCTTCCCACCCCGAACCCCTCCTGCCCATCCCCACCCATCTCCACCCCAAGACAAAACAGGTAACTTTTGACTGGGTTTCTGTGAGTCTTTTTCAGAAAGAACAAGAGCCTTTGATTAAGTCAGTGCCTCCTTGGTCTTTATGTGTTTTTAAATGTTTCCTTCTGTGAGGAGGTAAGGCCTTGATGAAGTCAGAAAATAGGTGTGATCCAGCTAAAGCTTCTCTGACCTTTGACCTTATAGCACACCCGTAATCTAACCCACATTCACAAAAATCAGTATCACATGTAAATCAGTGCAAATTTATCACCATGTCCTTATAAACATTTTAATTCAGAGGAATGCTTCATAAGGTGCACAGGCAGGCTGTAGGAACCTAGGAGGGATTAAAAAAAAAAGTTCATGGATTAGATTTAAGCCCTTACTTAAATTGGAATTAACAGGAGGACTTTCTATTTTATTTCATTTGGGTGGATATTAGGTAGAATGCCTAAGAATGATCTATAAAATTGTAGGTCTATATATTTGCATGCTTATGATAACACCACAATAAATGTTCAGAGCAGAAGACATTGAAGATAATGTATGAAATCAGGCATCAAAGAGCATCTTTCTCAATCTTGAACTGTTCCGTCTTTTGAAAACCGAGTCTATTGTTGCTACAGAAAAAAAAAATGTAAATTGGGCACCCATATGTTCTGTTTTGGCCAGCTCTTTGTTTTGGAAATTTCCTAAGTTAGAAAATTAATTTGAAAAAGAAAACAGTGTTGTACTTTTTTCTCTTATAAGAAAAATACTATGCTTTCTGAAATCTGCCCATTCTCCCAATGCAGGTGCTATTTCACAAAAAATCATTTCAGCTATTGGTTGTCCACCGACAACTCATGGAAATACTTGTGCCTTAAGTCTCTTTGTAAGAGAGTGTAATGATCATATTTTTATTCAGTCTTTCCAAAGGATGCTTATAATTATTCCCTAGAACCATAACTAGATTGGGTACATGTGTTCTCATGCCATGTTGATCCTTTCTTGACTTTTTAAAATTTGTATTGGGGTTATTGGATTTAAAACAACAGAAACTAACTTGAACAAAAAGGGAATTTATTGAAGTTATGTGGGGAACACATTGAATAGAAAGCTAAAGAAGCTTTTTAGAAAGCTTTGGAAACCAGAGAGTTGGGGTAGAAGTAACCAGAAGCTAAATGGTAAAGTTGCCCTTCGATAATGTTTTTTACAGATCATTTGAGAGGCAGGTGGGGGGGGATCTGGCAGAAAATGGAATTGAGAAAGATAGAGAATAGACCTGGAAGAGCAAACAGAAGATATCCTGCACATGTGCTTACACTGTGGTTGAAGAAGTTCAGGCTACATTTTCTTAAAGTCCAAGACCGGAGCTACCTACATTTAAAGGAAGAGGCAGTTCCCCTAAAGAAAACTGGAGTGATATTGCTAGAAGAGAAACAGATGCTTGCTGACCAAAACTAAAGCAAAACAAAATAAACAAACACTCAAATGTTCACTATAAAATGGATATGTCCATTATGGAAGAAAAAACAAAAACACCAAAAACATTTTATCAATATGAACAGCAGAAGTAAAATGAGACCATTCATCCCCATTCAATACCATATATTGTGTGATTCCATTTATATGAAGTGTTCAGAACAGGCAAATTCATAGAGACAGAAAGCAGATAAATGGTTGCCAGAGGGCAGGGGAGGGGTGAGTGGAGAGTGAATATTAATGGTACAGAGTTCCTTTTTGAGATGATGAAAATGTTCTGGAATTAGATAGTAGGAATGGTTACCCATCTGCACTAACCCCACTAAATTATACACTTTTTTTCTGAATTTAAATTTTATTTATGACCAAAGTTATACACTTTAAATGGGTGAGTTTTATGGTATGTAAATTATATATCAAAAAAATACATAAAAATGAAAAATATATGAAAGAATGTGACCATTCAGAAAATGACCAGCTTTCAGATAATAGCAATAGAATGGCAAAACAAAAACAAAAAAGAAAGAAAAAGAAAAGAAGCAATTGTGGGAAACAATTACAGGGCTCAATCTGACTATGACTCTTATCTACATATGATTTTGAGTTATCACAATTCTACACAGTTTACTCTCTACTGTGGTGAAAAGGGCAGGTGGAATGATTTAAAAGTTGTGCTTCTTACGAATCACTCTTTGAAAGCTCCAGATCTGTAAGCTCCAGCATCTTTTAAACCTCAGTACCTGGTTTTGGATTATCTTCCTGGGTCATGAAATGTTTGGTTCTGAAAGATAAACTCAAGAACTGTCTACGTGTATCAGGTCAGAAGTCGGGTATTTGTAGGTAGACCAGTGTTCCTTAGGTAATCTTGAACGACAGCAAACCTCTGCCCTGAATCTGAAAGAATCCACTGATATAAATTGTTGATATTTATGTTTGAGAGAATAGCATCTATTTTCAGAATTTACTCCTAAATTCTGAACCTTCCATCTGGAAATTTCAGCTGATGAGGAAAGACAGAAAGACTACTGTTCACTGAGCTAAAGCAGAAATCCACTCTGGATTTTACCTTTGTCTTCTTAATATTTTCAATTGGTTTTTTTTTTTTCATTTTTTTAAGGGATGTTTAATTCAACCAAGTATTAAATTATCTTCTTGGTCAAATAAGAAAATGAAAAAATAGTCAGCAATATAAGGGTAATCCTAAAGTACCCTTAAGTTTCCCTCAAAGCTATGGGAAGAGTGACAAAGACAAAACACACCAGGCACATACACAGATACATGAGCATGTGCACACACAAACACACACACACATGTACACACACATTTGGTTGCAATCATTCTATGTTTAATGTTGATAAAGCCTTTCATGAGAGAACAGAATAGCAGTGAACTTTAGTGGTTTTAAGGGAAGAAGCTTGAGTGCTCTGTCATATTCTCCAGCCTCTAACTCATTTCTCTAATTTTGAGCTTGGCAACCAGATAACCTAGCTTGTTACAATCACGTGTAAAATAGAGCAAGTAGAAGGGAGGAGCTCTCTGGTGAATAAAGCATATACACTGTGGTAGATTTGTTACGTGCTGTCACTTGTATCCACGCAATGATCTTTTTTTCTAATTTTTTTAATGTTTCATTTATTTTTGAGGTGGGGGTGGACAGAGAAAGGGGGTCAGAGGTTCTGAAGTGGGCTCTGTGCTGGACAGCAGTGAGCCTGATGCGGGGCTGGAACTCACCAACCGTGAGGCCATGACCTGAGTTGAAGTCGGACACTTAACCGACTGAGCCACCCAGGTGCCCCACTCAAGGATCTTTTTAACTTACTTTTTAAATTCTCAGCTAAAAGCCAAAAAAGTGATGTCACCAGAGGCTGAATTATAGACAAATAAGGTAATCATATAGTCACTGATATTTATAAGATAAACCTAAACCTTTTGAATCACAAAAGTTTGAGTAACATTTGATACATTTTATTTGGAATATATTTACTTTTATTCTGTGTAATTGCATAATGCATACAATAAAATTTCTAGGACATACAATTAAATAGAACTGTATTCTGAAAACCATATTCAAGGAAAATTTGTTATAGTTTGAAAAATATTTTGATGTATATATTTGGCAATAAGATTTTAAAATATTACATAGATGAAATATTCAAACATTTCATAAATGTGAAATAAATTGTTCTAGAAAACACACTATGCAACATATTTTTAATAAAAAGCTTAAGATGCAATATACACATTAATTTACTTGAATCCAGAGTCTTTGGCAGTGGCCACATTACAGACAAACATAAATACACATATAGGGTATATGTGCGTGTGTATTTATGTGTAAATGTGTTTGTATGTGTATTCTAAACATGAAAATACTATGGCTTTGCAAAACAATGCAAAGAAGGAAACTTACCAAAACATAGACTACTAATTAAATTGTTTTGAAATTGAATATTGGTGTTCTTTCCTTTGTTCCAAGTCACCCCATCTGTGGCAAGCTCAAAGCTATTTGAAATTAATGTAATTTCCTTCCAAATCGTGAACTATTTTAGACTCTTAATTTGAAAGTATTACACTTTTTATTTAAATTAGATAATTATTGTGTGGGGAATAAAGCTCATTGGGACAATGACCAAACACATTTTTCTTCAAGTCCTCACATCATCTAGGAAAATCCTTTACTCATTGTAGGCACTCAATGACAATTTAACAAATGTACTCATTTATCTAAAGTGGATCTATTGGTATGACTTATACATACACTATTGACTATGAACTATACCCAAGTTACAAATTATAAGTGTTGTAAGTTATGAATTACAAAGCATTTTGAATGATACATAAATTCTGCTTAGACTATCATGCTTAGGCTTTCTAATAAATATGGATATCTACATTAAAGTATTATTAAACTTGTCATACATGAGTATTTTCTGCAACAAATAATACCAATACAGTGGAAAACTAGATGGCCCCAGAAAGCCATAGACAAACATTTTATTTCTTCTTTTGCAGAATGGTTTCACGCCCTTGTATATGGCAGCCCAGGAAAACCACCTGGAAGTTGTCAAGTTTCTTCTTGACAATGGTGCAAGCCAGAGCCTAGCCACAGAGGTAAGATATATTGGTTCTTTCTGTGGGTAAGTTCACATGTGTACAGGGCATTTTGTAATCCTGGAGTTGTAACACGGAAAATTTGTCCTGCTAGTATTTCAATTGTTGTCATATATTAATGTGGGGATTCTTGAATGTTTATGAAATATACTAGAAAGTCTATTCTTAGTCTTTAAAGAATCTTTTATTGCATAGATATCCTTTCTGCTCTTAAATGCCTGGCTCTGTCTTATAATTGAGCTATTTATTTACTATTTACATATTTGTTTTAGAACACTTTTCTGTTTCTTATAATTTTGCCTCACAGGCAACCACCATTTTGAAATATGTTTGTAATAAGACAAGTTTGAAATCTGTTTTTTCCAAATATAAGTTAGTGTAGTTATAACATTGAATTTGTGTATTTCTAAAAGTAACTGTATTTAATTCACAGTTTTCAACAAAACTATTATGTTTTAAGTGTTATATAAACATGCCATTGAAGAAAATTTTGCAGTCTTGAAGAGTTACTTTAAAATAAAAAGTTATTTAACTCAGAGGGACTGTCGTAAGTAATACGTAACTAAACTGGATGGAAGATTGTAATTTCTGGTGAACTGTATGACTAGAAATCTATTGCTAGAGTGCCTGAGTGGCTCTGACTCTCGATGTCTGATTGGTTCCTGATCCCGGGGTGGTGTGATTGAGCCCCACGCCGAGCTCCATGCTGAGTGTGGAGACTGCTGAAGATTCTCTCTTCCTTTGCCTCTCTCCCTCACTCATGCTCTTTTTTCTCTCTCTAGCTTTTAAAATAAAAAAATAACTAAAAAAATTTGTTGCTAATATTAAAAGGTCAACATTTGGGTATTTTTTATTTTTAACAAAATAATAAAAAAACAGACTCAGGGTTATCCTGTCAGAACACGGCTCCTCTTATATTCTGATGTCCTTTCCAAATGGCACAAGAAAGATATCAATAGAGGAATTGCATATAACCTTACCCAGCTTTTGAGATCATGCCTTTGGGGGAAACCTCTAAATAAATGAAGAGGCAGTTCAGACAAAAAGAAATACAAATGACCATAACTTTATGAAAATATTCCATCCTCACTCTTGGTCAGAGAAATGTTAATTTATTAATCAGTTAAGAAATGAGACCCAGTCTTTTGCCCAGGAGATAAGGAAGAGAATTTGGAGAGTAGAAGAAATTGGAACTTTCCTATGGTATTGGTAAAGTTGATCATTGTTTGCAACACATTTGCAGAACATTTAGCAGTAACTGTCAAAAATTAGTATTTATGTGCCTTTTTATAATTCCATGTCTAAGAATTTACATTCCAGATGTATTAGAAGGAAATGCCGAAATGGTATATGAGAAATTTACCAACAGAATTAGAACAATTTTTAAAAACTGGAAAGAACCTAAATATGCACCAGTAAGAAGCTATTTCATAATGTTGCTATACTGACACAATAACATGTTATTTGGAATTATCAAACATCAAGCAAGAACATGTTAGAAGAAAATGTCTATGGTATATTGTTCTCAGTGGTTTATTCTGAGCAGTAGGGGGGAGATTTACTTTTCACTTTATACTCTTCCATACTGTTGAAGATTTTTATTATGAGAATATACTGTTTTTATAATAATATTCTTAAAAGCAGGTAAGACCTACTGGCTGATAAGAAAAAACCTACATTTGGTAGGCATAGAGCAGTGCCTACTTATTGGATGAGAGAAAAACCCATTCCCATTTTTGATAAAAATACTAAGTAATATAAACGTCCTATAGCAAGTGATTTCATAGCACTTTTTTTGCCTGTGAAGGACAGGCAGTATTCTTTTTTAAGCTGTGATGTGCAGATCACTAAGTATCTCTCCTTTAGAAGCAAGCATTAAGTCCAACTTACTGTGAAGTCTTTGGCATGATAATGGTTTTTAGTTTTTTTATGTTTATTTATTTTTGAGAGACAGACAGAGTGTGAGCAGGGGAGACGCAGAGAGAGAGAGGGAGACACAGACTCTGAAGCAAGCTCCAGGCTCTGAGTTGTCAGCACAGAGCCCAATGCAGGGTTCAAACCCAGGAACCGTGAGATCATGACCTGAGCCGAAGTTGGATTCTTAACTGACTGAGCCACTGAGGCACCCCTGATTATGGTTTTTAAAACCTTTCCTGGGGGTGCCTGGCTGGCTCAGTTGGTGGAACATGTGACTGTTGATCCTAGGGTTGTTGAGTTCAAGCCCCACGGTGTGGAGATTATTTTAAAAAATAAAAGTCTTAAAAGAAAAACCTTTTTCTGTATTAACTGTGCATTGCATACCCTCTCTTTTCCATATACATCTTCCTTTTTTGCTAATTAAGATTCTGAAACATGAGGTAAATGTATTATTGCATTTACCCCACAAGTAATTATTAATCACCTATTGTATGCCAGATACTCCCTAAGGCAATGGTTCTCATGGAGCCTCCGTAATATTTTCTTTTGGCTTGAATTTTTCTTTTAAGAATAACTACACAGAGCAAACCAAACCGTTTAAATAGGTTTGCAACCAAAATGTGGAGCTGCTAATTTTAGCTATTGACACCTTAGAGCTGGTGTCTTTGTGTCTTTAATTGGCTTATTGCAGGAGGCGCATTCTTAGGGGTGCTGATGGTATGAGTTGCAGTTAATTTTCTGGTGCAAAGTCCTTTCCTTAATGTATAGGCCCTGTGGGTTTAGAAGTTCATATTAGCAGAAATGTAGCCCTTTACTTATGATTCAGAACCAGAAATGGACTGTCATTTTTACCCTTTAGATTTTGTCTGGGTTTAAAAAAAATTTTTTTTTTAAGTTTATTTTTGGGAGAGAGAGGCAGAGACAGAGCACAACAGGGAAGGGCAGAGAAAGAGGATGCACAGAATCTGAAGCAGGCTCCAGGCTCTGAGCTGTCGGCACAGAGCCCTACACAGGGCTCGAACTCACTAGCGTGAGAGCATGACCTGAGCTGAAGGCAGATACTTAACCCACTGAGACACCCACAGTGCCCTCCCCTTTTTAAAAAAAGATTTTTAATGTATTTTGTATGGGTTTTAAAAGGGAGATGCCACCACATTGACTCTTCTATTGGCGGTGGGGACCAAGGTGCAGAGGGAGAGGGCGTGAGAGAATCTCAGGCAGGCTCCATGCTGGCAGGGCCTATCACAGGGCTCACCCCCAGGACCACAAAATCATGACCTGAGATGAAATCAAGAGTCAGCTGCGTAACCAACTGAGCCACCAAGGCGCCTCCGTGTTCACTCTTCATACACAGTGTTCCTTTTGCCACTTTATCCTTAAAAACATGTATTTCTCTTTTTTTTTTGCAAAAGTAATAGATTATATAAACAAGGAAGTATAAGAAAAAGCAAAAAGAAGAGCCACTGTTAATTTTCCTTCAAGTTAACATTTTGTTTATTCACTAAGACCTTTTCGTACATATTATCTTTACAAAAATTATGTCATATATTTAGACAGTTATGTAGTTACTTTTCTCATAACATTCTACACTTTATATCCTTAAATGTAAATCTGTGGTATTCTTTTAGGAATGCCTTGGTTTTATTCAGCCTTTCTCGTCTTTCTTAAGGCTACGGGGACAGTCCTTCTAGCCACATTAATGATCATTCTTTCCCTCGTATGGGTCTTCTTGGAAAAGTTGAAAGGGGCAGATGGAACTTCAGCTGGACCTTGAAGCATGAAGAATGGATAGAATTTGTATACAAAGAGCAAGGAGGGGGACGTTTCAGGGTGGGGCGTAGCATGAGTATAGGAACCAGGGCAGAAATAGTTTGCACATCCACAGCTAATAAGGAGACTGCAGGAAAGGATTTACATGAGAAGAGCCTGGGCAATATTGTCCCTTGGGTATTGGGGCCAGTATTTTGCACATTCTGATGTATATTCAGTCAAATAAGTGGTAGGAGCTCTTATCTGGTTGTCTAGCAAGGAAAAGAATGATGAAGATGGTGGTTTAGAAAGACAAATAAAACATTAGTATGCAAGTAACTAAATTTTCTCCTCTCCCTTATGAACATCCTTCCTTTGGAGTAGCTCTCTACTTGGAGCACCAGGGCTACCAATATACAATAATCATGAGCCAAGTGAAATAAGTAACTAGCCAGTCTCTAGTAAAATTAATTTATCAATGTTCTTTTGAGTGTCTAGTAATAAAAACATTGCAGAATTCCAAACTGTGAGCCAATCTTAGGATTTTCTACTCTGTGCTGTTTATCCTGAAGTCAGAAACACTAGATCATCCACAAATTACTTAACCACAGTGCAATGTGTAGCTGACTTCCCTTTGTCAGGTCCCAGGGCAATACAACGGGAAGACTCAAACTACACAGACAGGAATGTATATCTGACTTTATCCTGGTCATATTTTGCATAACCCTTGTGTGTTCTCCCTTCATTGGTCAGAGAAGCCAAGAATTTTTCATATAGAACTTTCTTAAAACAGCAATTACTATGATTGATTCATTAATTAACATATACAGATTGACTACCAGATAAATGTTGTGTACCACAAGTTACAGTGATGAACATATCCCCCAGTTTTAAAATATCAGTGGGGGACACCCAGATGACTCAGTTGGTTGAGCATATGATTTCAGCTCAGGTCATGATCTCACAGCTCATGAGTTTGAGCCCCACATTGGGCTCTGTGCTGACAGCTCAGAGCCTGGAGCCTGCTCCAGATTCTGTCTCCCTCTTTCTCTGCCCTTCCCCCGTTCACACACTGTCTCTCTCTCTCTCAATGATGAGTAAACATTAAAAAAATTTTAAATATCAGTGGAAACTTGTATAGCTTATTTAAATAAGATCCTTTGAAAATTTTGCCTGGATTTAACCTGAAATGCTATTGTTTTCACTGCAGTTATTTTCTGGATATTGAAATTATGGTATCTCTTTATGTAGTACTTTTATGTATTTTCAAAATTTACCCAGTTAATGTATATAACAGAACTGATTATAAACTTCTTATTATTTTATGCTTTGGTAAACATAAAAATATCAGTATAAATATAAATGTTAATTGTAAATGTCTATTCACATGTCTGCCTACTTGAATACGCTAGATTTAACAACCCTACACAAAAATTGGTCACTTGCTCACATTCTTTATTTGTTAATCAGAAAGAACATTTCCACAGTTGCCATTCTTGACCCATCCATTTATTTGCAGGATGGCTTCACACCATTGGCAGTAGCTTTGCAACAAGGTCATGATCAAGTAGTTTCCCTCCTGCTAGAAAATGACACTAAAGGAAAAGTGCGTCTTCCAGCTCTTCACATCGCTGCCCGAAAAGACGACACGAAAGCCGCTGCCCTGCTGCTGCAGAATGACAACAATGCAGACGTGGAGTCAAAGGTGAGGCACGAAGGAGGAAGCTCGTCACGCCGCGCTCCTGTGTCAGGCACCCACACTCTAAGAATGCCTGGTCTCCCTTTTGGCAAGCTTGCCCCAAACCCTGAACTTCACGATCCAGACCAGCCAAATGAGGGTACAACCCCCTTGGCATCTCATGCTGGGAGGTGATAACTGTGGACACCACCCAGTGCATGCTACCAGGGAGGGCACCTCGGGTGTCCATTAGTATTCACTGTTAGTTTCCTTCCTGTTAACACATATTTTTCATGAATCTAACACTTCAGCTCAAACACCAGGGTGGAAGATTAGAAAATGCTAATAACAATGTGCACAAATAAACTTTTGGTCGGTATCTAAGATGACAGGCAATGCACTGAGTATTGATCAGTTGTGGAGAACGTGCCAGCAGCCAGAGTCCCAGCCAAAACTCCCTTTTGCCTTGACATGTCTCTGTGCCTTGACATGCCCTGAAAGTCTCTGTGAAGGAAATGTGGCATTTGGAAGGGGCCATTGTATAGCCCTTCATTCGGTCTAGCTTTCTTTCTGTGCCTCTTGTGTTCCCATCATTGCTTTCATTCTCATTACTTAGCTGTCATGAGCTTGCCGCCGTCCATGTCACCGACAGCGAACTAACCGTTCATTTTTTCCTCCTCTTTGCTTCCAAATGTGTTAACCTAGATGGTGGTGAATAGAACAACAGAGGTATATATATAAACATATACATAGAATCTGTATCTGCATCATCATTTCCCCATCACTTAGTGCTGCTGCCTCATTTCTTTCCTTCCTTCTTTGCATTGCCTTCTGTAGGCTAGATACCTGCTTTCCACCCCTGTCCCCAAAGTAGCATGTGCCAGAGAAGATAGTAGTTTGATTACCAGGGCTTTCTGCAGCTGAACCTGGTGTTGGAAGGGAAGGATGAGGAATCCTTGAGACTTAAGGGTATCGCAATAGAGCTGTGTGAGATGAAGAGTTTTGACCCTTTGGATGTTTATCAGCTATACCTGAAGCTGCAGACAACCCTGTCATTCTACTCATCCAGGACTGATTCTTTAGAGTTCTGCATGACACTTACCCTCAGTGGTGTCAGCAAAATGAAGGGTACCTCTGAATGGTAGCAATATGCCCCACCCCCTTCCACAAGACTCAGTCAGATAGCTAGCATGGCTAAGAAGCTTGCTAACAACTTAGAAATGCATCTAGTTCCTATAAGGTTTCAATCTTTGGGGACTAAGTGAATCGCTGCATGTTTTAGCATTTTTTAAGGAAGTAAAATGACCTTGGAATGAATAAGCTAGAAACATATGTTATTGAATAGGCAATTGCTAATAAAGAGACCAACCTGTGGATTCTTTATACAATGGAATCACCCATTATACAAGACCAGTTGTAGTGACCTCCCCCAAAATTGCTTTTATTATTAAAATTGGCATTGGCTCTATATTAAATATATTAAACAAATGAATTTTGACAAAGAGTTTCAATGGACAATTCTGTCATCGATAATAAAACAGCAGTACTAATCAAACTTTCCATAAGCTATGGACTTTTCTTGTCATTCCTGTTTTGACTTTTTGAAACGTTGGCTTCTGTATAGTTCTGCTACTCAACTACTAAAATTATTCAGTCTGCACCCTTGGTTCCTTCCTGGCTATTCCTCTGCCTATGAGTTTGGCGTTTATTTGAAACCCTGTGAACAATTGGCACTAATTGAAAGAAACCTAGTACAAAATGGAATGTGGACCTCAGCGTATTTTGCTTCCTCCTTTTTCTTTGGGCAGGATTATGGTTTTTGCATGTCAGACAAGGGGCAGGTAAGAGTACACTGAATGTCTGCTATGTTTTCTTTACAGAGTGGCTTCACTCCGCTCCACATAGCTGCTCACTATGGGAATATCAATGTAGCCACGTTGCTGTTAAACCGAGCGGCTGCTGTGGACTTCACGGCAAGGGTAAGAGCATTGCAGTATGAACTGCCCTGAAAGTACGAGAAACAATTCCGAGCCCTCCATTCCCAGCATGAGGAGGGGGGTTGAGACAGATGACCTCCAGGGGTCCTGTCTACCAGTCAGTGAGAGCTGTGGTTTTCTACTTTTTTTGCTGTGTTTTCTTGCTTTTAAATAGGTGCACCTGTTTCCTAACAGGAAAAATAAACTAAAATCATTGTAAATGGGGGTGGGGAGAATGCATATATAGCTGAATATGTAGAAGATGACATTCAAGGAATCATGACTGGAAAGTACAAACCCTCCTCTACGGAGAAATTTCTAAGTCCATTAAGGATAGTCAGATGGCACTAATCATGCTTTAGGTGTCAGCGTCTTGACCTTGCAGATGGGAATATGGTGGAATACCTGGATGAGACCCAAACTTCAAAACCTTAAAAATAGAGACCATCTTTTGCTTTTATTGTCTGTCTCCTATAGACTTTTATAATGAGTAACAAGATTCTGTATCCTGAGTACGTTCATATCCTTGGAGAAAGGAGTTACAGTATTATGTGCCCCACTGAATGGAAACTAGGACATTCAGACTCGTACCACTCTGAGTGTAAACACCAGTCCTGTGCTAGGTCTGAGCATAAGAATCTTCATCAGCAGCAGTAGAAATAAAATAGGAAGTAGGATAGAAGAGGATCCAGACTCCCCAGGTTCCAATTTTGGCTTTAACTTTTCTTTCATTGTCCATAAGGTTCCTCATTTATAAGATGAAATGATCTAGGGCATGTGGGTGGCTCAGTCGGTTAAGCGCCTGACTTTAGCTCAGGTCATGATCTCACAGTTTGTGGGTTCGAGCCCTGTATCGGGCTCTGTTCTGACAGCTCAGAGCCTGAAGCCTATTTCAGATTCTCTCTTCTCCCACTCATGATCTATCTCTGTCTCAAAAATAAATATTTTAAAAATTTAAGATGAAATCATCGGGGCGCCTGGGTGGCTCAGTCAGTTGGGCATCCGACTTCGGCTCGAGTCATGATCTCGAGGTTTGTGAGTTCAGGCCCCACGTTGGGCTCTGTGCTGACAGCTCAGAGCCTGGAGCCTGCTTCGGATTCTGTGTCTCCCTCTCTCTCTACCCCTTCCCCACTCATGCTCTGTTTCTCTCTGTCTCAATAATAAATAAAAATAATTTTTAAAAAAGATGAAATCATCTGAATTATGAAATTAAATCACAATATTATATCACCACTCCCTCACTGGGCCCCCAGAGGAGTGTATGTAAAGCCCTTAGCACAGTGCCTGACCCATCATTGACAATGACAGCATCAGCACTGGAATTTCAAACACAGCACGTCAAGTAGTGCTTTTCCTAAAACCTTACTCATGAGGGGAAAATGGGATTAGATGAAACTGGAGATAGGGCATATACCAAAACTAGTATTCTCAAGAGCTATAGAAGTTAGACCATCTTTGGAGTCACTACCATATGGTGGATGCCAGGCTAAGCATTTTTCAAATATCACTTATTCGAAAAGTGTTATTTATCCCTGTTTTACAGAAAGGGAAACCAAAGCTTAGCAATAAGAAGCAGCTGGTCGAGGATCCCAGAGCCCGCAAGCTAGAAAAGGCAGGACTTCAGTCCCAAAGCTCCTAACCACACCAGTAATGTGTCTCCCGTAGGTGACTCTAGGGCTTCATTTTTCTTCTCATAATTCATTAGTTCTATAAAAATTAATAAGAATTCAGATTGTACTAATATAAAAGCTATTGTCATCAGCTTGCTGGAAGCCTTTACTGGTTTTAATGACTCAGGAGTGCCGGTCAGCTCACATCACTGCAGAGCTCTGTTCTTACTGCATTAAGTGTATCCTTGGGATTCAGTGACATGGCTGGCCCGAAACCTAGTTTGACATTTGGAAGGACAAAGTAAAGCACCTCTTTAAGTCAAGCATCAACAGGGCACGTCAGTGTTAAAACTGAAGTTCTTGTCTCGTAGATGCATTCTTCTGGTTTTCTGTAATTCACAGTATAATGAAAACCTCATTAAATCACATCTTCTAATTAGGACATTTGGAAATTTTATGTCAGGGTAGTGTTTGAAGTTTGTCTTTGACCATTGTTCAGAAATTTCCTGATGCTGAAGATTGGGGCAATGTTTAAGGAATTTTAGAGGACAAATTACAGTATTTTCAGACTTTGTCAAGCAATTCCAAAGCATCCACTTACCTTAAAACAATGAACATAGTAATTACAAATGAATGCTCACTTATTGATTAAAGATCAACGAATATCAGACCCACGTTATTAACCTTGTCTGTGGTTTAAAATAATCACATTGTGCTTTTGTGTAAAATATGTTAAAATTCAGAACATTTACTGATTTACAAAGGCATTTTCTCCAGTCATCCCTAATTAATGAGGCCTGCTGCACACTGAACTGAAGGTTGCACTTTAATTTTATTGTACTTCGTAGGAGGTCTGTGTGGTTGCTTACACCCCAAAACTTGAGGCTCCCCTCTGGTTGGTGATTGATGACCTGCTTTAGGAGGTCTGAGAAGAACTAGTCTTCATAGACAGCTTGAAGAAACCTGTTTGAGTTTCCAAATCTCTAGTAATTCTATTACCTAGTAATCAGCATCTGTACTTTGGTACCCAGGCCTCTCCCTGGCCAGCCTTAAGGGGGTCTTTCTGAGCCCCAGTTCTACAAGGACATAGCAGAAACAGCCACTGGAAAGTAAGATGCTGTGGAACACAGGTGGGAACATATTTTATCTGGTCAGAACAATAAAGGAAGGGTCATTAAACCCTGTTTGCTAAGAGCTAGCTGCAAATCATAACTATAAATCATATGCCTCAGAAACCCGATTTGAACGAGTTATTGATTAGATGGTTAGAGGTAAATTTAAAAACAACAGCAGCCTTGTCTCAGGGGGCTGTGATATCTGTTAGCTGGCTGTGACAGATTGTGGAAGAAAAACAGATAGTCTCGTAGTTCTTTGTGGGCTAAGGATGTGACCTAAACAACAGCTACCTGCTAGCAAAGAGAGCTGGGGAATCAGAGCAAGGACAGCACCCTGAAGTCATTTCCTGCATGCGGCAGATGTGCATTTCCAAAGCAGACATGAGGCCGAAACAAACATGGTGTAGCTAAAGGGAGTGCACAACGGAACAGATTGTTCTCTATGCTTCTCCGTAGGGCTGGCTAATTTATGCAGCAATGAAGCAGATCCTAGCCAGTGGCAAGTGTATACCTCAGAGTTGCAATTAACACTAACTGACTTATAGCATACTCACCTGTTTTCTACACCTTTCCTTGATTTTTATTATGATGTCAGTTTTGATTCTGCATTATAATTTTGCTATATGTATGTAATATACCTTGTGTGACATCTTCAATATTTCCTTTTGGATTATCCACAAAGACCTGTCAGCCCCATGGGTCCACCGCAGGGAGGTAATAGAGTAGCTGCTGAACATGGCAATGCAGCCCCAGAGTTCATTCCCCGACTGGAGTCTGCTGACATGGCATCAACACTGTCAGAATTTACACATGACCCCTGCTCTCTTAGCAAATTATTCGAGCTCTCTTGGGGAAGAGAATGTAACTAAGACACACCAGAGTGCCTACTGATTGTAATTCCAGTAAGGAGCATTTTTCACTGGACTAACTGAAGGCCAAATTATTTTGTGGATGCCAGCAAAGTTCCTTTTATTGACTGAAGAAGATATATTGATACTTTATTTTTTTGGCTGGCTAAGAGTTTTTTTCATCAAATATAATAGACCACCTAACTTAATCTCCACTCATGTCATTGACTTTTTGCCTATAAATGATTATCCAACTCCCCATTTTGGAAAGGCGATTGAATAAAATATCCTTATATTGGTCTTGCCATTTAGTACTTTTTGGGTTTGATCTCTGGGAAGAATAAGGGATTTAAGTGTTTCAGTGCTGTACCTCACTTGTTTCCAAAAGGATTTCAGGTGGTTTCAAATTAATTACATATAAATTAATCCATCTAAGAATGAAACAGAAAAAGCAAATGTTACCAAGCCGCTGAAATGAACCAGAGGACAAATTTAGACCTAGGGCTTTGATGTATGTAGTGAAAGAGGAGCAAAGATTATATAGATTTTATTTTTTGACAAAAGAAGTCTTACAGTTATCTATAGAGACAATTTTGTGTGTATATGAAATAAATACAATTTTTATCCTCTATTAAGAACAGTGAGTTTCATAGTTGACAGTACCTTTAATGACCGCATTTCAAAAGGCTCAATTCTGACTGCCTCATCCTGCCTCTTGATACTAAATATTTGTCAGTGAAGGCACCCAGCCCCAGGAGGCTACGGGACTGTGGCCCAGGCATTCAGTCTGATGATGCTCTAATTGTGTGTGATAGAACTTGGCATGTGTGTCACAGGTCAATGACGACTTATCATGTCCATTGGACTGCCTTTCTCAAATATCAGATCCTTTGAACAAGATTTTGGCAGGTGCTGGGCCATATTAAGAACTCAATTAAGTCATATGAGAGGTTACTTTAGGAGTGCCTGGGTAGCTCAGTGGGTTAAGCATCTGACTTTGGCTCAGGTTATGATCTCACTGTTCATAGGTTCAAGCCCTGCATTGGGCTTTGCTCTAATAGCTCAGAGTCTGAACCCTGCTTTGGATTCTGTGTCTCTTTCTCTTTCTGTCCCTTCCTTACCTTGTGCTTGTGCTCACTTGCTCCCTCTCCCTCTCTCTCTGCCCCCTCAAAAAGAAATAAACAAACATTAAAAAAGAGAGAAAGAAATGTTATTTTTAGATGGGTGAACCGCTAAGCCTGCTGGTGGAAAACTAAGTGTCAGACTTACAATCTGCCCATGTAAGTGGTCAACGTGATTCAGCATGTATATTAGCAAAGCAATGCCCATGTATAAACATTATCTGGAGGTTTCCTTTCTAAATTCAGTTCAATCTAGCAAACATTAAAGGGCTTCAATTATGGGCTAGATTTAGAAAGCTAGACATGAGGAACCTACTGCCCTTAGTCTACTCATTTGGTTAGGCTCCAAAGTGCTAGACCATATAACACAGTGTCTCTCTTAATTTCCCAAAGCACAACTAAGTCTAGACTATAATACCAAACATGACTTTTCCAAAGACATAGAGACTGTTGAAGGGTGTTCAGACAAGAGAATCAAAGCTAAAGGACTGGTTCTGGATAGCACTGCCCCCAAAGTCCACTGGCCATGACCTGTCCTCCAGTGTACCTCTAGGTACCACCTGCCTGAGACCCTAGAGGCCACTGTGTTGCAGAATCTATCCTGCTTCCCACCAGTGAAACCCCTTTTATTATGTCTTTCCTAGTCAGATTCTAAGCCCCTTCACCTAGTCTTTGGGCCCAATGAGAGAAAATATAACCATTTTTCCTCTATACCTAAACCATCTTAACTAAGCAGCCATTATCTAGTGGGAACTAACTTTAATTTAAATTCAGTTCAATTCAAGGGGTGCCTGGGTAGCTCAATCGGTTAAGCGTCCGGTTTCTGATCAGGTCATGATCTCACAGTTCATGAGTTTGAGCTCTGCATCGGGCTCTCTGCTGACAGCTCAGACCCTGGAGTCTGCTTCAGATTCTGTATCTCCCTCTCCCTCTGACCCTCCCTTGCTCAGGCTGTCTCTCTCTGTCTCTCAAAAATAAATAAAAAACAAAAAAATTTTAATTAAATTCAGTTCAAAATTCTATTTCTCATTCTCAATAACCACATTTCAGGTGCTCAACAGCCACCTGTAGCCAGTAGCTAGAGTATTAACACAAACTATGTGCCATTTCCATCAGCACAGCAAGTTTTTCTGTAGAACAAAGCTGAGACACCATTAGTCTCAGGTCTTCCTTCCCATCCATTTAATAATTATCTCTAAATGTAACTCCTTCCCCCAAGGAAAGGGATCCCTTAAATAGTTACGCAGAGCAATTTTACTCTGATGGACTTTACCTTTTTGCTCCAAAGGAATATTTTGCCTTTTTCATTATGAAACTAGAAACCACCACACCACCACCAAATATAAAGTCGAAATGCTTTTGCAAAAGAGAAATTAAAATTACTAGAAGCTTTGGGGTGCTTGGGTGGCTCAGTTGGTTGAGCATCCAACTTTGGCTAAGGTCATGATCTCAAGGTTTGTGAGTTTGAGCCCTGTGTCAGGCTCCATGCTGACAGCTCTGTGTCTCCGTCTCTCTCTGCCCCTCCCCTGCTCATGCTCTGTTACTCTCTCAAAAATAAATAAACATTAAAAAAATTAATTTCTAGAAGCTCTAACGCTCTTTCTTTCCAAATCATGCTATGTGAACTCCAGATATATTGGAAGTCCAGATAAATCTTGAGAGGTTTCTAATCACCAGAGATTTTACCACATGGTTACTTCACTTCTGAAAACCTCAGTTTTTCATCTGTGTAGAGGGTGCTTGTATCCTAGTCCTCAAATAGCCTTTTTCTGACCCCTAACAGAAGCTGCTCCCCCATCGCGTCACTGTGTGTGTTGAACTGTGTGCTCTCGCCGTCACAGTGGGCATTGCACTCTTTTATGTGTGTGGTGTTGTGCGTCTGCTTCCTAGTCACTCAGCCCCTTGAAGGTTAAGACGCCTCACACCCTCTGTCGAGCTCCTCCCCGTGGCACCCTCTCCTCACCTAGTAGACATCCTCTTCTCAGTACTCCCCAGGTCCTGAGCTCTGCGATAATCATTTTACCATGAGGTTAATCTTTTCCATCTTCAGCGAAGGACTTCACAACAGAGAACCTATTTCTTGCCATGTCGATTTTTTAGGAGAGGTAGGCTTATTTCAGAGCACCATTCCTCGTTGTACTGTAAGAGGGCAGGACCTTTTTTTTTCCTTTTTTCTTTTTTCCTGCCTGACAGTCCTTTATCTACCTTTGATGAAATGGTGCCTTGGCATAGAGCTGCATCTCACTCAGCCAGAGGGCTACAATGTGAAACCATGTGGGACTCTGCTGGTTATAGAATAAGGGCTCAGTAGATGTTCATTTTCTTCCTTTCTTCTATAAGTGAAATTTATAGTAATAGCGATTTTCAAAATAGTTATAATTTATGGAGTATTTACTAAGTTTCAGCTCCTTTGTTAAGCGTTTGACATGTATTATCTCAACAGTCCTACACAGGCTGAAGTAGGGGTGTGATGAAATACAACTCCCACGTCCTATTCGCTGCACTTGCAAGACTTTGAATTCATCAAAGACGCATCTATGTATTATTACACATTTTGGAATCCCTAGGGTATGGTCCAGCACTTGGTACTGGGAAAGACTCCGTATCTATTGATTGAATTCAAGACTGAATAAACAAATAACATCAGGCATCTGTGTCCACTACCCCCAGGCAGCCGGCCCCTATGGAAACCCCCTTTCTTCAAGCCCCATCCTCTCCTGTCTCATAATTTCAGGCTGAACCTCACTTGGCCTGAGGGAGCTGCTTCCCAAACTGACATCAGCCACATTAAGGGAGATGGGAATGCCACAGGATTCTAATAGCAAGATTTTAAGCAAGTGTACCAGACGCACAGTTTGAACGTCAGGTGCTGAGGGGCAGGTTTATTTGAGCAGCAGAAGACTCGTTATTCGACAGTGTAGAGACTTTGGAAGACAAGGCTAGAATAAAGGTCCAGTCACCCGAGGCTGCTGCCAAGCTTTGTTCAATTAAGAGTGTTTTGAACAGAGCCTCGGGTTCTAGACTATCAGGTCCCCATCAAGGCCACCCTCAGAGGGCGCAAGAAGAGACGTCAGCCACTATACAGAGAAGCAGTGAGCATCACATCAGTAAGAGTGTGACCCTTGTAACGGTTTGACAGGGATGCGGCACTACTGGAGACTCTGCTTCAGGTGGAGGTGCCAACGCAAATACACTTTTAATATATTTTCCCTGCGTTATATAATTTCTTTTTAAGGTAAAATGCAATAGAGGTGCCTGGGTGGCTCAATGGGTTAAGCGTCCAACTCGATTTCAGCTCAGGTCATGATCTCATGGGCCTTGGGATCGAGCCTCATATTGAGCCCTGTGCTGACAGCATGGAGCCTGCTTGGGATTCTCTATCTCTCTCTCTCTCTCCTCTCCCCCTCCCTCCCTCCCTTCCTCTCTCTTTCTCTCACTCAAAATAAATAATCTTAAAAAAAAACTACACTAAAGCAAATAAAAGAAAAGAAAAATCACCCAAAACAGTCCTGTTAACTCTTTTCACACACACACACACACACACACACACACACACAAGCATGTTCATTTTTATTGATTTATATTTTCTTTTTTTGTTTGTTTTTTTGTTTTATTTATTTTTGAGAGAGAGAGATCACAAGTGGGAGAAGGGCAGAGAGAGAGACACACACACACAGAATTGGAAGGAAGCTCCAGGCTCTGAGCTGTCAGCACAGAGCCCAGTGCAGGACTCAAACCCACAAGTTGTGAGATCATGACCTGAGCCAAAGGCAGATGCTTAACTGATTGAGCCACACAGGTGCCCCATATTGATACATATTTTCAAAGATAGAGAAAATTAGATTTGTATCCTAGGACAGGCTAAGCAGCATTAAAGACAAAAGCTTTTTAAGAAATGGGTTATGTAAACCACATTTGAAATGAAAATGGGGATTTGGAAGCATTAGCAAGGGAATGTGAGTTATGGGAAAGTGGCCATGTGGCTACTGCGTCAACCATAATATTGTTGCCATGGTGACATTAACACATCAGGAGGAATAAAACCAACAAGCCAAGGACAGAGTGGTGGGAGATACTCCTTTTCCAGAGAGTCTCTCCTAGCACACTGTGCAATCTCCCTTCTGCCTTTTTTATTTCACTTCCTGACTGACACATCAAAGGAGAATCTCCTATATAACTTTTTATTTTATTATTTATTTAAAGATTTTACTTCTAAATAATCTCTACACGCAACATGGGGCTTGAATTTAGATCCCCAATTCAAGAGTCGCATGCTCTTCTGACTGAGCCAGCCAGGAGCCCATCCTATATAATTTCTCAGAGGAACATTTTTATCTTAAGTCACTAGTACATTGGAACTCACCGACATCTTGGTGTGTGGCATGAGGTGTGTGTTCTCTTCTAAAGAGGCGATGTTCGTAAGTTGTAGCTGCAGCAGAGTCCTCGGACTTGTGCTGCACCCCTGGCTCTGGTTCTGACTGCATCGTCAGTCCTGACACGGTCCACGGCAACTCTCACGACAGGGCCTGCAGTTTTCCTGGCAGCCGGGTGACAGCCTTTCAGTCACAAGCCTTTCTTGTCTGCCCAACCACCCTATCTGATGGTGGAGGAAGCCACCTTCTCCTTTCCCAACAGAGAGCAGGTATAGTTCAGTGTCACAGTAAACAACACCTCAGCCAGATTGCGGGGGTCCCATACCAGCACAGTGGCTGGCTTTGTGTGCTCTTGGGTATGTTAGTCATGCTTCATCTTTCCCATCCATAAAATGGGTCCAATAATAGTACCCAGTGCATGAATGAGATAGTCCATTATGCATTGCTTTGTATAGTGCTTGACCCACAACACGTGGGCAAGGATCCTAGTCATGTTGGAGGTTGTCATTACTGTTTTCATCTGGGAGGAGCCCATCACTGTAACCACATTCATCTGTAAAGCACGATGTATGCCAAGCAGTGGGTATCATGGCAGCTCTTGAGGGTATTCCTAGAGGTAGTCAGAAATCTTGCTTCCCAGAATGGTGGATTTACCCTGCAGTGGAGTTTATCAGCATGAGAAGGCCAAACTTTAATTGTTTGAGAAAGGATTACTATGACATTGTTTGAGACAGTAAGAATTCTAATTAGATCATAAAAATTGGAAGGTCCATGTTTCTCTTTGTGTCAGTTTTCCTCTTTGGACTTGTGCCTGCTTCCTGCAGCGCTGCTCTGGAATTGTGGCTCTGAGAACGTTTTAAATGACCCGAATAAATCCTATTTTGAAATTCCGTGAAATAAAGTTCTATTAAGGTAGGAGTTGGCAGAGCTCCCTTTATTCATTTGCACTTTAAAAGAGAATTATTCATCAGCTATAGAATTTTCATTTCCTCCAGTGAGTGCAGACAGTGAAGGGCTCCTGTGTCCCTCTGCTGAACATTCAGAACGCTGTCCACACTGTCATCAGATAGTGCATTTGGATCAGCCCTCAAATACACCCTGGACTGCTCCTGAGCACTGTAGTTCTTCCGTGACAAAATCTTTCCCTTCTTCCTCTGGTGGGTTGAAGAATGTGCAGGAAGGATGAAGGGGCAGCTAGAGGCAGGAACTTAGGGCTAGGCAGAACTGAAGTTTGCAAAGGGGTGAACTTGAGAAGCATGAACAGTCATTTACTGGCTGTCTCCCAAGTCAATGCAGGAGGTTTAAGAAAACAGGTTCAGGTAGGAGATCAGCATGGGCTAGCATAGAAAAAAACTGAAGCGCTAAGTTGTGCTGGAAATACAGGGATTAGAATCAAGCCTAAGAAATGGAGGTGGAAGCCCACTTGCCAATGTGAAATGAGACTAGAAACAGACAGGTTTGTTGACCATAATCACCAGGCTGTGCATTAGCTCTCCAGAACTCATTCATCTACTAGTTGCAAGTTTGTGCCTTAAAGCAACATCTCTGTAAATCACAACCCCCCAGCCTCTGATAACCACCATTCCGATCTCTGTGTCTACAATCCATTGCAGGACCTTACATGGAGAAATGGGATGGTGGCAGTGGTGTTTAAGGTGTGTTAGGACATACGTGATGAAGGGGAGATGAGGACGCTTGGCTGTGAGTTGTGGCGGGCTCCAGTCACATAGGGAAAAGAACTGTGCTCAAGAAGCTTTTCCAACCCCTGGTCTGATATGCCTCTCCTCAGAGGTGACTTCGCTAGAGTCCTCCTACATTCACAGTTTCTCAGTGGGAGAAGGAGGATCATCCTTCTCCATGAAGATTTAGAAATTTGCAGAGGCATTTTTGGTTGTCATCAAGGCTGGAATGTAATGAGACAGGACCAGGATGGCTAAACCTTCTTCAATGGGGACAGACCCATGCAAAGAGCCAACGGTGCCACAGGAAACATGTGGTTCAAACATCTCTTTACAGCGAAGGTAGAGAGATGGGATATCCCAGGATGGAGAAAAAGAGCCCTGAAGCTCACGTTCCATCAGAGCATTGAGTTTCTCCTAGTGACGTACCCTTAAGGGTAAATGGGCTGGAAGACCTTAAGGTTCTTTTCAGCTCTTAGTACTAAGACTTTCAAATATGAAGTGGACAAAACTTATACAAAGTTCAAACTAACTTAGGTAACAGCTTTAATTTATTACTAGGTATGAAGTACTATAATAAGCTTCCTATATATGATTTTATTTATTCCTCACAGTAAGCCTGTGAGGTGTGCATACGATTTCCATTTTACACTGGAAAGCAAGCAGTTAAATAAGTTGTACAAAGTCCCACAGCTTTAAGGTGGTGGGGCTTGGGCTAAGAAACGGTAAATAAAGTCAAATCCAATTTTTAAAAAATTACACTCAGACTATGCACTTCATGCTATTCTAACACTGGAGGCCACATGTACTGGGCTTTGTACTGAATCCAGAGTCATCGCAGGAGAATTAGAACCGACAGCAGTCTCTCTTGTCTCAGATGGCGATTTGTTCTTGCCTGTGCCAGAGTTGCAAAGTGAATTAAATACATTTTTTAAAAGAAGTTTAAAGGTTTTTTCTTTAATTTACTAGGAAATCCCATTACACAATTGAGAACATTTAAAATGAAAGATGAGCCAACCTAAAAACTAACAGATCATCAACTTCATTCTAAAATACAATACGTTCACATCTGCCCCACATTTTATTTACCTCTGTCACTTCTGCATTTTTGAATCCTGAAAGATCATGGTTTAAAATGAACTGTTGATATTTAGAAACTTAATGGCTTTTGGACAAAAAGGTATAATATCCATTTTCTGGTAGGAAGAACTACAAGGCGAGCTTGTCTCTACAAGGAGCGAGTTCCTCTGGGTTTGAAAATTAAAACCCACTTTTTCATTGTCTCCAAGCCAGAGCCTTACAGCCAGTTTCTCCAGCTGGCCAGCAGCATCCTGTTCCCTCAGATTCGGAGTTAGTACCTTTGGGATAGGGCTTTGCAATCTGTGTTTCTAACAAATTCTTTGGGTGATTCTTCTGATCAGGCAGAGTAAGAAAATACAGGCTGAGGCCGTGCTATGAAAATCTTGTCCAAAGTTGAAAAAATTGTCCAAAGTTGAGCCAAAGAAGTCTTAAAAACTCATTGGCTTATAATCACTCTTTTTATAACACTTTAATAAAGTAATCTTGAATTTACATCATATGTGCAGTTTACAAAGTGCTTTTTTATGTAAAGTACATCATTTGAGACCTTAAGAATAGATGAGCAAACTGAGATCCCACAACATCATTTGTCCCAGATCCTACCAAGAGTAAAATAAAATAACAGGGATGTGGATCCAGACCTGCCCCGTTTTAATATGCCTCATGCATGATCATCAGCTGGCACCCGCAGAGCCTGGGTGGCTGCTGAGGGGATGTGGTATTGGTCCCTGAGTGGCTGGGGTCTCCTTGGTCCCTTGAGAGCAGCACCATCCCAGGACAAGTGCTCCACACGGATAAGGCCATGTACACCAGGACTACTTCTTTTCCAATTGAATTTCTTTAAAAACTTCAAAGACCTTGTTTTCAGTCCTTAACATGGTTGAAACTTCTGCAGGGATCTAATTTATCCAAGCAAGGATCTGGTTTCTCCAAAGACCAAATGAGGGCGGAATACCTGAGAAACTAACAATTTCAAGTTAACTGACATCTTAGAAGCCTGTAAGATGATTTACTTTTTGGATGGTAAAGAAAATTATTTACCACAAAAATAAATGAATTTTATTCTAGATTTATCAGAAATGATAGAGAAATGTGGCAAATGTGTCATTATAAAGTCCCTTAATATTTTTTTTAAGAATTTTGGATACTATAGTGTTAGAAAAAGAGATGGACTTCATTTATTAGAGGCACTACAGGATATCTAATATTGCTAGATTAACTCATTTTAATGTTAAAGAATTACAAAATTTTCAAACAGCTTTCCTCAATGTATAGGAAGCAGTCGATTACTTTGTAATTGAACTTTAAAAAATTTTTAATAGTTTATTTATTTTTGAAACAGAAAGAGACAGAGCATAAATGGGGGAGGGGCAGAGAGAGGGAAACACAGAATCTGAAATAGGCTCCAGGCTCTGAGCTGTCAGCACAGAACCTGACGCTGGACTCGAACCCACGAACCGTGAGATCATGGCCTAAGCCGAAGTCAAACATTTAACTGACTGAGCCACCCACGTGCCCCTGTAATTGAATTTTTGATACCCCATTCAGTTCAACTACTATATGCCTCTCTACCCAGATATCTCAAGCCTAGGAGGGGCTTTCTTTACTATAATACAAAGCAGGCTACTTTTGAATGAGTACTAATAGTGCACCTTTAAAGAACTCTGAAAGCCATGAGTTCTTATTTAAAATGATAGAGCTGAACTAACCAGCCTTTTAGATTTTGTAGATTTGTATTAGCTATGAGATATGCTGTTTCCTTTTGGTTGGAACTTATACACTGGCCGCATTTTCAGTATGGGGACTATGCTACTTAGATGCAGAGCTACAGCTGATGCTTGCCAAAGTTTAAGAGGAGACTCAGTATCTGGATATATTTTCTCCTTTGTGATCCACTGGAAAAGGCCAGCACAGTTTTTAGAATCAGATAATTTAGGTTAATCCCAGCTCAGGCATTTTTTACACTGTGTGACTTGAGGCCCCTTTCAGCTTCACCTTACTCACCCAAGAATTTGAACCAGCAGCATCTATTTCATGAATTGTTGTAGACATTAAATGAGATATATCTCATAGAACCAGCAAAAATAAGAGCCTAAGAATTCAGACCTTTTTTTAATTTTAATTACATTTGTTCTGCAAAGCAAAGATATGTCTGGTCTAAATCAAGAGGTTTCAATTTTTTTTAGCTGAATTCTTTTTTCTATCAAATTCTTATAGGATAAAAAGGCTTTCAGTGGTCAAAATTCATCATTGTTTATAGACTTATGGCAACTCTGAAATGCATCCTGAAAGATATATCTTAAAAGTACACATTGAATACCCATTAGGATGACTGCTATCAAAAGAGAAAGAGATAGAGACAGAGACAGAGACAGAGACAGAGACAGAGAGAACTAGTGTTGGTAAGACTTTAGAGAAACCAGAACCCTTGTTCTTTGTGCGAATGTAAAATGGTGCAGCCACTATGGAAGTTTTTGGAAGTTACTCAAAATATTAAGTACAGAGTTACCCTATGGGCCAGTAGGACCATTCCTGGGTACATGTACAAAAGAATTAAAAACAGAGTCCTGATATATTTAAACACCCATGTTTGTAGTAGCATTATCTGCAATAGATACAAAGTGTAAGGAACCCAAGTGTCCATTAACAGAAGAATGAATAATCAAAATGTTAAACAAAAGGAGAGGGGGAGCTGGTGAGACTTGGCAGAGCCTTATCTAAATTGTTGGTGAGAGATCTGCTATTAATCGTGAAACTTCTAACGGTATTCACGATACACAGCTTCATATTATCCTTAAAAGAACATAAATAAATTGCTTGAGGTTTTTAGAGCAGAACAGAACCAAATAGTCAGAGCCTGGTTTCACAGCAGACATCAAACATCCAAGCATTTGCTGCTGCCCCTGGGAAGCCCAGCACCTCCCAGTGTCTAATCCCATGTGATCTGGTCAGTCTCTGTGGGAAATGTGAGGTGGGCGTGTCACTCTCAGCAAGACCTGTGTGGACTTAATCTCCTTATCCAGAGAGCACAGAAAGAGAAAAGTTGCTGTAGAATAAGCCAGCAGTTAGTAAAACTGGAGAAGAGAAAAAGACTGCCTAAAAGGAAAACTTTATGAAGTCAGAGGAAAATGGGCTTTAACTAACAATGCCAGTCATCTTAATAATAACTGGTGTAGTGCAGAGAAAGGTTGAGTTCACTTTATATTTATATTGTTAATAATAGACCATCTAAGTTTGAATTTTTTAAAGAAAAGCCCTACTCTGTGTCAGACTGTGAAGGATGGAGTATCATCTTATATTCCGTTATTTGAAATTTTACTGGAAACCTCAGGTCCTTATCACTGAAAGCATTCTTTGCATGTATTTTATGGATTTCTTAAGGCATTAAAAATTAGGTATTCTCATAAAAAGAAACGAGGTACTGATATATACTACAATATGGACGATCCTTGAAAACAGGATGCTAAGCCAAAGAAGCTAGACACAAAAGGCCATGTGTTGTTTGGTTCCATGTGTATTAACTGTTTAGACAAACCATTGAGACAGAAAGTAGAATAGTGATCACCAGTGGCTGGAGGGTAGACAGAAGAACGGGAGGGAACTGCTTAATGGGGGGGGGGTTCTTCTGGGGATGATGAAATAGATATTGATGTTACACAATTCTGTGAATATGTGAAAAACCACTTAATTGTATACCTTCAAATGGCCAATTTTGTCATATATGAATTGTATCCCAATAAGCCTGTTATAAAAATAAACTATCAGAGAAGACTTGAGGAGGAAAACAATAAAAATTGATAGGAAAAGAACCTGTTTCTATATTCTCCAAGAAAATGAAAGTGAATAGGAATTGAATTTTATGTATTTTCTACATTGTATCAAAATCTGTATAACTATTAAATATTACTTCCCAAACATATATTGGCAGATACGACTTTGTGGTAGAAGAAACAAACTTTTTCCTCTATTCTCTTAGGTTTAATTCCTGAGGTCTTGCAAATTAAACTAACAAAAGACAGATAAATAGGAGAAAGTCTGATGAGGCTTTCATAGAAAAGAAATGAAGGCCCAAAGAGGCAGTTAGACCCCAAGGATTTACATGCCATTTTAACAAAGGGTGATACATGTGTGGAGAAGCCAGAAGACAAAGGAAAGGGATTTCAGCTTCTAAATGGTGATAAATTTGGGAAAGGTAAGTGTATAGTGGGGAAACTAACAGAAGCTAAGGGTTGATCAGTTATGCAGATCCCCCTGCGAGCGTTCTCCACTGATGAGGGATTAAGAGAAACGCCTTCTGGCTGGAGAGAGAAAGACCTTCCCAAAGGTAAATCTGTGCCCTGCTGTTAGACAAAAAACTCAAAACTGTATTTGTGTCCCTGTGGCATATTGTGGGGTGGCATACTCTGATCTCCTCCAGCCTTGCTCTAAGAGGTGGTAAGACTTTCCAAAAGATAAATATCTATGAGGTAGATGAGACCGCCAGTCGGCCGTGCATACGTGTCTTCCCAGTGCTCATCCTGTGAACCTACTTACTAATCATTTTTCTGTTTCTACCTACACTAGGGATAGTGAAAGAGAACACATACAGATCTTCAAATATTGTATGTTTTAAATGCTACTTTGACAAACTTTTTTAAAACCATAGTAGTAACAAGTGGAAGAATTAGCAAAAGATGTCAGGTTCCCTCTCAATTGAATATTTGTTTTAGAGTTTATATTTGGTTGGGACCATACCAAGGAACTAAACTAAAATAGTCATATTGTTTAACTTTTCATTATCTGAAAGATTGTGAGTACTATCTCCCACCTACTCTCCTACTTAGTGAGAACCTCCCAAACATATTTAAAGAAAACGAGAGAGATGAGAGGGGACCAGGGATCAAAAGTCTACTGCCCTTTATATATTTAAATGGAATGAAAAGTCTACAATTTATCACAAGGTAGGAAGGGGCCTTGATTTCACTTCCAGAAATTGTGGGAACAATCTGGCTTTGGTGACAATTTCATAAAGACACTTGGCTACTACCTCAGCCAGGCTTTTCAGAAACAGCTGAGAAGAAAGAAAAAAGCCAGCAATTCCACCATTTCCCAAGAAAGGTACATGTTTCTTCCAAGTCCCTGGAAGTTAAAAAAAAAAAAAAAGTATTGCTTCCCATGTTTGTATCATGTTCTGTCATGTATATAGTGTTCTAACAACCGCTGCTGTGCCCCTTCCTCCCCCACCCCTGCTGCTACTTACCCCAGACACACCCCATCTGAGGTTTTCACAGGCTAAGCTGTGCTGAGAAGACCTGTCCATCCCCAACACCCCTTGCACAGGTCCTAAGAACTGTCCCTTTAGCACCTTCTTAGCGTTCACTGCCATGTGAGATGTAGTCATGTCATCCATTTTTAAATGTCCATATGATGAATAATAAAAAGAATAGTAATATCTAGCACTTTATAATGCTTACTAAATGCCAAGAAACATTGTTAAGACTACCCTCATTGGTGTGCCTGGGTGGCTTAGTCAATTAAGCCGCCCTTAATTGTGGCTCCATCTCTTAACTGTGGTTCAGGTCATGATCCCAGAGTCATAGGATCGAGCCTCACATTATGTTCCACACCTGAAAATAAATAACTAAATAAATAATACATTTTTTTAAATAAGACTACCCTGCAGCACCTGGGTGGCTCAGTTGGCTAAGCATCTGACTCTGGACCAGCTCAGTTCATGATCTCACAGTTCGTGAGTTCAAGCCCCACACTGGGCTCTGTGCAGACTGGTGCTCTATCTCTCTCTCTCTTTCTCTCTCAAAAATAAATAAATTTAAAAAGACTACCCTTTTTAACTCCATCCTCATGACAAGTCTATATTAGATACTATTATTGGCCTAATTTTATAGATACAAACAAATCTGTGATACAGAGAAATTAAATAAACATGCTTAAGATCAGCTAGTGTGGGGCTGATCTGAGATTAGAAGCTAAGCAGTCCGGCTCCAGAGTATTAGCTCTTCGCTGCTGGAGTACTGGACCACAGTGCTCTCTGTATCTGTGGGCACACTACGAGGTGCTGCAGGAGTGCTCGACCAAGAATCAGTTCTAGATCTGTACTGTTTAGAAGTTCAGGGACAGCATGGCCTAGTCTAGTGAAAAAACCATAAACTTTGGGGTAGCAAATTAGGGCTTTGGAAAGCTATTTTGATTTTTTTGTTCTAGTTTTCTCATCTGTAAAAAAAAAAAAAAATAGATAGTACCTGTTTCTAGAGTTGGTGCGTGGGTTGGATGGAGTACCTGTGAGTTTCCTTCCTCCCGGAGGCGTGAATTATCTCGTACCTGCTCTTGGCCGTCCTGTGATGGAGGCACTGGAGGTTTTATGTCCATTCTGCAGATGAAAACATTAATATTGGTAGAGGACACAGCATATTCCTAACATCATATATCAAGAAAGTATGCATAGAAGAGTGAGGATTATGGCCTGGTCTCATTTCCAGTGAATAAAATTGAAATAATGTTAGAATTCCCCACTCCCTAAACTCATTATGAAAAATCTTTGCATTTCTAGGACATTTTTATAGTTTAGGAAACACAGTAAAGATTAATCCTTATTTTTGTATTAGAAAAGTGTGAAAAAAACAAATAATCATCTAGAATCTCAGCACTGAGGGGGAGATTATGAACATTGGGGTCAACATCTCTACAGCTTTTCTAGAATGTATGTATTTTATACTTAAATGTGAGAGCACATTTTTATTTAGTAATATTTCATTTTGTATGTTACTGATTTATCACAATCTACCTTCAGAGTTATAGCATTTTACACATATGAGAACAGGATTGTTCTCATTTACCTTTTCACATATTGTAGAGCTCCTAGTTTGTTGTTACTGTTCCTGCTTTAGATAATCAATTATCTTTTATAGTTCCCTTCAGTCTTGCCGTTTCTGTATTTCTCTGTGTGGGTCTAAGCGTCTGTCTGGTATCATATAACTACTGCCTGATGAACTTTTTTGTATTGCAAGTCTGCTGGTAATGAGGACTCCCAGCTTCTATTTATCCTAAAAAGTCTTTATTTCACCTTAATTTTTTAAAGATATTTTGGCTGGGAATAGAACTCTCATTTGATAGGTGCTTATTTTCCAGTATTTAAAGATGCCCCCTGTGTCCCTCACTCTCCCCAGAGGGAGACAAATCATGAGAGACTATAGAATACTGAAAACAAACCATGGACTGAAGGGGGAGCGGGAGGGAGGGAAGGGAGTGATGGTCATGGTGGGGAGCACTGGGTATTATACGGAAACCAATTTGAAAATAAACTATTTTTTAAAAATTTAAAAAAACAAAGATGCCCCCTGTATTTTCAGCACTGCATAATTTCTGAGGCTGTAACTATTGTTTTTGTTCTCTATATGAAATGTGTCCTTTTTCCTTCTGGTTACCTTCACGATTTTTCCTTTATCTTTTATTTTCAGCAATTAGACTGGTGTGTCTAATTGTGATATATGCTGGCTTATAGTTTATCTTCCTCGGTGTTCTCCAAGCTTCTTGAATATGCGGCTTCATTCACTTCATTATTTTGAGATAATTCTTGACCATTGTCTCTTCAAGTATATCTTCTGCCCCATCTTCTCTCTTCTCCTCATTCAACTCCAGTCATTTCCTTTTCCACTCTCCTTTTCTTTCTGTTTGGATCATTTATGCTGACATATTTTTAAGTTCACTGATGCTTTCCTCCGCTGTGTGAAGTCTGGTGATGAGCCCATCAGAGGAATTGTTTCTTATATTGTGGTTTTTCTTAACAAGGATTTCCACTTGACAGAAATCCCTATCTTTGGTGAAATCCCCTAACTGTTGATGCCTGTAGCTCACTGTTCCACTAGATAGAATGCAGGAGAGACTGAGATCAATAGTATATTTGAATATGGGCACATCTTTGTCAGGCTATAAATGTGGAAGTTTGAATCTAATCCAGTTAGCTGAGTTTATATTTTGTCTTGAGTGTATCACAGGCTTCAACTTCCTCTAAAAGAGGGCTGCACTGCCTTATGCTCAGGGTGATGGCTGGGGTTTTGTTTTGTGTGGTGTTGGTGTTTCTTCCTCAGCTCTCCCTGCACACCTGAAGCATGAGGCTATCTCTCGAAAAGCTCCTGTCCAACCTCCGCAGCTGACTACTGTTGCTTGTTACTCTATGCGAGCCTTCTGCTGGGACTGAGGGTTCTTTCATTCTGTATCAGCTTCAGTCTTAGGGAGAATGCCTAGGCATCAGGACTGGGTCTTTCCAAACACTCCTGCCCTTTCCACTATGGCAGCCAACCCCTGCCTTGTATCTGTGGTTTTAAATCTGTGGTAATATATATTTTCATATATACTGCCAAATTGCATCCCAGAAAACATGTGTAAATTTACATTTCACAAGCAGCAAATGAGGGTTCTCTTAAATAAGCATTTTCATCTCTAATACCACTAGGCTCTTATGATATGTTGGGATTCCATAATTTTGTTGCCCACTTATGTAATGGAGATGCAGCACTGGGTCTTCTGCATAGTAGGGCATAAAACATTTTTATTGGTTATCTGATGAATCAGAATATAAATGTCCCATTGAGTGGTGCAAAAGTACCACTTTCATTTAGATTTGTTCCAAATTGACAGAAGCAGTCACTACCAGATTCAGGAATGCAAAAGTATGTATTTCACTCTGAGGCTTCCTTTGACAAAGGAGAAGCAATAGTGAGATGGAGGCATTATAATCTCTGACTGAAAAATACCACTGCACAAGGGTCTAGAAAACTGAATTACCATCCTGATTCTGCCTCTAATTCTTTGTCTTTTGATATACAAATTACTGACCAATTCCATTCCCTATTTTATTTATCTGTCAAATAGGGTTAGTTATTTTATTTCAATAAAGTGTTATCAAGGTAAAATGAAATTACAAAGGGTAAGCCCTTTACAACACTTTCTGGGTGCTATAGAAATATAAAATATTCCTCTAGGAAGGGGTGGATAGGTGTAGAAAAATGTGGGAGTTAGAATTTCAAGGCACTCTTTTGACATCTATGCATCACTGTATGAGAGAGGACATGAATATGGAAGAGAGCAAAATTAGAAGTAGAGTCCTCCTCTCACTAAAATTAGCCTACTTGTAATAGAGGTTAATTAAGTCCTTCTCAACCAGGCAAGGGCACAGTTTTAAAGGGAAATCACAACTAAGCCGCAACTCCTGCCGGGAAGGAGTGAAGTCTTAGCATCATATCCCACTCTGGGCTCAGTAAGCTTCCTGTTAGACCATGTCTCCTACAGACCTAACTTGACCCTTCACCTACTGCCTCAGGTCAAGAATTTATCCACTGTGATGCTTGGGTCACTGGCGTGACCCATGATGGAGATAAGCAAGACAAACAGTAATCAGGATGTTTGTATCCTTCTGCCAGCTTTCATTTACAGCAAAAGGAGACCAGAGCATACACAATGCACAGCATATAGTTTTACTTCATCTTTTGTAAACTGTTACGCACAGTTGAAACCTTTAGCCATAGCAGATAAGTCTACAGCAGGGTCAGCCCCTAGGCCAAATCTGGCCCACCATCTGTTTTTATAAATAAAGTATTTTTATGGTTTTTTTAAATTTATTTTTGAGAGACAGAGACAGTGTGAGCAGGGGAGGGTCAGAGAGAAAGGGACACAGAATCTGAAGACAGGCTCCAGGCTCTGAGCTAGCTGTCAGCACTGAGCCTGATGCAGGGTTCAAACCCATGAACCATGAGATTATGACCTGAGCCAAAGTCGGATGTTTAGTTGACTGAGCCACCCTGGTGCCCCAATAAAGTTTTTGAAAAATGTTTATTTATTTTTGAGAGAGAGAGAGAGAAAGACAGAGCATGAGTGGGGGAGGGGCAGAGAGAGAGGGAGACATAGAATCCGAAGCAGGCTTCAGGCTCTGATCTGTCAGCACAGAGTCCGACTGACATAGGGCTCGAACCTATGAACCAGGAGTTCTTGACCTGAACCAAAGTCAGATGCTTAACCAACTGAGCCACCCAGGTGCCCCCAATTTTGTAAATAAAGTTTTATTAGAATACAACCACTCCTTCTACACTGTTGGTGGCAATGTAAACTGGTGCAGCCGCTCTGGAAAACAGTGTGGAGGTTCCTCAAAAAACTATCCATAGAACTCCCTTATGACCCAGCAATAGTATTGCTGGGGATTTACCCAAGACAGACAGAAATGCTGATGCATAGGAGCACATGTACCC
>NC_043701.1:123225886-123279653 GCF_006229205.1 Suricata suricatta | reverse complement strand
ATGCAGAACTTGAGAGACTATTGAATGCTGAGAATGAACTGAGGGTTAGGGGGGAGGGGAGAGGGGGGAAGACAGGTGGTGGTGATGGTGGAGGGCACTTGAGGGGAAGAGCACTGGGTGTTGTATGGAAAACAATTTGACAATAAAATATTATGGAAAAAAAAAAAGAATACAACCACTCCTATTTCTTTACATATTTTGTATGACCGTTTTGCACTACAATGGCAGAATTGAATAGTTGCAGTAGAACGTGTATGGCCTGCAAAGATGAAAATATTTGCTATCTGGCCCTGTGCAGAAGTTTGCCTACCCTTGGTCTAGAGCAATAATACTCATCCTGTGGATTCCCCACCAGCATTACTGAAGCAAATTTGGCTTCCTGGGGTCTCTTTCTTCTTCTTTCATTTAATGAATCATTTGCTACTTTGGCACCTAAGAACAGTGAGGGAAAGAGTTGTTCAGATAGGAGAATGTAATGCTAACAGCATTGTAGTTTATAATGTTTAGAAAAGTGTATACAAAGTACAGGGCAAAAATAACATTTTAAATATCACTTCATGAGGATGAAATCAGCTAAATCTGGAAGTTAGAAAATTCTACACAACCAATTTCCAGTTTTTTCAATAAGTAGTCATGGAGAAAAGAAAGCAGAGTAAGGCTTCTGTGGAGATTAAAAGAGACTTAAAGGATGTTTCAACCTAATGCAAGTGTGGATCTTGTAATTTGAACAACCCTGTGGAGCTATAACTGGACATAATGGGAAAATGTGAACACTGACAGGGTCTCAGTGTCATGGAGGAATTATTTTTACTTTGTAAATATAATAACAGTATTGTGACTATTTGTTTAAAAATATCTTTGATGTCTTGAGTTTTCTTTTCCTTCTCCCAAACTTCTGCAGAAAAAAAATAGTAGGGAGTATAGAAGAAATAATATTCCCAAAAGGTTGATAACTATTGAACCAGAGTGATGAATATATGAGACTCATGCCTTTCTCTCAAATTTTTGCATCTGTTTGAAATTTTTATAGTGTTTTTCTAAATTTAAGTTTAACTCATATTTCAGTTTATATCCTGGTTTAGTCAGCCATTTGTACATCTGTAAAATGGACATTGTAAGTCAGACTGTTTGTGACATTGTAAGGATTATGAGAATTAAGTGAGATAGTAAAGTTTAGCACAGTGCCTAACATAGAGGAAGTGATCAATGCCTGATAGCTATTATGTTGTATCTGCTATCAAATTACAAAAATATAACCCCAGATGAGCCTAGACCACCGATCATGTAATTAACTTAGGAGAACAATGGACCTAAAATCCATATTGTTGCTACAAAGGAATAAGGAGCCAAAATAGAGAATGTTCTCACAATACATGCATATAGCCATGGCAGTCTGGAAACAGTCATAGCACCTATAAGATGCATGTAGGAAAGACCTGTGATATTGAGGACCATGACTTTAACTTCATATTGTCCTAACAATATGTTTATTCCTCAATGGTAATTAAAAGAACGGTTTTCTGTGAGATTGCTAACAAATGCCTGCTGAACACACTTTGTCCCACGTGTATGGGAAGTCCTATGACTTTGTACAGTACTGACTGATTTGCTTCTTTGAGTTACTATTGTTTCTCCTTGATAGCTTGTACTCACATGAACCCAGAGACGGTGCTAAGTAACATGATATTCCTTTAACTGAGTCTTGGCTGACTCAGTCAGCCACTTAGTCAATCACTCATTAGCCAGTATGTAGCACACAAATTTGTAGGAAAACACATTTACTGAACGGTATAGGATTTTAGCGAAAAACAAACAAACGAACAAAAACAAAAAAGACCCCATCTCGCCCATCAGTCATTTCAGCTAAGTGGGGTAAACTGGACCCACCTTTAGAGTGTATTCTGTAAAATTCACCCCTTTTGGGGGAGGGTCTCCTGAGTAAAATTACTGTCAGAGAGAAATGTCGGGAAGCATTCTGTTCACAGCAAATGTTAAAAAAGATAAATTAAAAAAGTGAGGGCATGTTGAGGGGAAGTTGAGGAAGCAATGTTTTGGTTGAACTGAAGATACCAAAATTGTCCTATTTTTCTACAGAACGACATCACGCCTTTACATGTTGCGTCAAAAAGAGGAAATGCCAATATGGTCAAACTCTTGCTAGATCGAGGAGCTAAAATCGATGCCAAAACAAGGGTGAGTGCAATTTGTGTGCATGCTTATACTTATAGTCAGGAATAGGAATTCTTCCCCTGATACCTTCATGCTGGTTCAACACTGGCTTCACTTTTAGTTCATTTGTTATGGCCTCTAAGAAAATGATGCTAAATGTATTTGTCCCAAAATGGGATGCTGATCCATATTTATAAATCTGTAACACATGTTTAAGTGGTGTATGGCTCTATTTATAAAAACTAAGGCCTAAGGTCTAGAGTTTTAGTAGACTTTGCATTTTTAAGAATTTAATCACGACCTGACCCTATTGGCTGGGCTGTTTGGTCAGTTTGATACTAAAACTGACAGTTATTCTATTAAAAACAAATTGGTCTACTTTTGCACACTGCTGGTGCAAATGCAAAGTGGTGTAGGTACTCTGGAAAATGGTAGGGAGGCTCTTTAAAATATGAAAACTACTCTACCATATGGCAATTCTGATACTGAAAACAGTATCTTGAAGCAATATTTGCCCACTCCTGTTCATGACAGCATTGTTCGCAGTAGTCAAGAGATGGGAGCAACACAAACGTCCATTGACAGATGAATGGATGAAGAAATGTAGTGTGTGTGTGTGTGTGTGTGTGTGTGTGTGTGTGTGCGCGCGCACACACACACACACACACACACACATAGTGGAATATTATTCACCCTAAAACAGGAAGGAAATCCTGTCATTCTGTAACATAAATGAATCTTAAAGACCTTATCCTGAGTGAAAGAGACCAGTTACAAAAGTATACTACTACATGATTCCACTGATATGGTGTTTCTAGAGTAGTCAGAATCAAGAAGCAGAAGCATAATGGTGTGCACCTGGGACTTTGGGGGCAGAGAAATGGAGAGTGCTGTTTCATAGGTATAGAGGTTCAATTTTGCAAGATGAAAAATCTAGAGATGTTACACACAACAATGTGAATACAATTAATACTACTGAAATATATACTTAAAAAATGATTGAAAGAGTAAATTTTATGTGTTTTTTTTACCAGAATTTATAAATTAAAAAAAATACAAAGCTGTCTGGCTAGGTGTTTGGCATGTTGCTTATTCAGTGTGATGCTTGTGGTTAGGGGTAAGAACTGAGACTCAGAAGCAAGTTTGAATCCCAGATGCTGACCTTAGCCAGTTGACTTAGGTAGGCTATTTAACCTTTTGCATATAATTTCTCCTTATGAAAATAAAGAAAATTAATGGCCACCTTGAAGGTTATTGCAATGATCAAGCTAATGTTTGTAAACTTTGTTGGCATAAAGTGGGCCAGAAATAGGTCACAGCCATTGCTTATATAACTCAGAAGTCAAGTTCGCATTAAACTTCTAGTGAAGAAATTGTTTTGTTCAACATTTCGTGTGTTTGTTCCAAGCTGTGAGCAAGAGTGAGGCTAATGGAAAGGTGGTCTCACTATACGCAGCCCCCGCTCTGAGGGTTAGGGGTGGTTTTCCCTATCTTGTCTTTATAGCCCCCACAATCCTGTGCTTCCTCCTTAAAGAATCCTGATCTCCGTGTTTCCAAAACTGGCCTGGTAACCTGCATTTGATTCCTGTGCATCCTTGATTTGCTACTTCATTTATTGTTCACTGCGCATATTCCCTCAAGTAACAAATGATTATTGAGTGGGCCTACTATGGGGCGGACACAGCGAGGTGATAGAGCAAGACTGCGAGGCACCGTCCTTCCCCTCCCAAAGCTGGTGGACAGGCAGCTCCCTGTGCTCTGATCTGAAGACATCCCCGATGCAGGCAGTTGGCAGGAGGCCCAGTCTTCCTTTCCCTAAGAACTACTGAACCTGAAAATCTTATGTACTTGAAGAGAAACAGGCTTTCTAAAGAGGAGGAGTGAAGAAAGATGAAGGTTGACCCCTAGAGGACTGTTTGACTGGGGAAGTAAATTGAATAGAGCTCTTACTGATTTGACTTTGCATTCTTTAATAAGAAACCATTACCAGTATGCTAGACCTGTTGCTTTAAATGGCAGGAGTCTACACTAACATAGGCTATTTAAAGAGGTTGTAAGGAATAAAACAGAATCAGTCCTCTGCCATTCAATTATCATGTGGAGCTAAAGGATCATTTGTGAACAGGGAAGATTTTTATGAAGAAAAATGAGGAATCCTAGAACCAAGCAGGAAAGAGGAGCTTGAAGAGATATATCTGGTAACCCAGTTGGGGTTTTAGTGAGTACATGGATTAGAAATTACCTTATTTCTCCCTCTCTTGAAATAATTATCAATCACTGGCAAAATTCCTTTTCCATTACTTTACCTCATTTATCCAAAAATTACCTGCTGTATTTGATACAATAAAAGGAGAAAGAGGCATATAAGGAACTCAGATCCCATGTTTATAAGGCAGATGTGGCACCAGGGTAAAAACATAAAACTCTTCTGGACAAAAGTATCAGAGATTGGGGGCACCAGGGTGGCTCAGTCAGTTAAGTGTCCAACTCTTGGCTCAGGTCAAAAACTCTTGGTTCCTGAGATTAAGCCCCATGTTGGACTCTACACTGAAAGCAAGGAGCCTGCTTGGGATTCTCCCCCTCTCTCTCTGCCTCTTTCTTGCTCTCTCTCAAAATATATAAATAAACATTTTAAAAACTATCAGAGATACAGAATAATGTGGTATGTAACTTTGCATACTATGCAAATTCAGGAAGCAACTTGATTTCTCTAACACTCTGCCTCCCTGTTGTGAAAGACTCTCTTATTTTCAAAAAGATGCAGACTCCTTTTTACCATCCATTCAGTTATAACTGGGATTTGCTTTTCTCCTGTGTTCTGTGAATGGTGCGTGGCTGTGAAGAAGACAGAAACAGAGAAAAAAGAAGCCTGTCCTGCTTCCATTGCTCTCCTGCAAGGAGTGGGGGTAGGGGGGATGGCAGCTGGGCACAGACTGAATTCCTGGCAGACAATATTGAAGAAAGCATAGTACATACCCCAAATATGTAAACTATTTTGTTTTCTTCTCATCAAAGCCTCTCTTCTCTCTGGCTGAAATAACTGAGTAGTCACTGGGTGTGTGGGTGAAAGAAAGGGAGCCAGCTAAAATGTCAGAAAGCCCTGGGGCCAAGCCTAAAAGCAGAAAACAAAATTGTCCATAAATGCAAGTTTTAACTACTCAATCCAGTAGCTCTTAAGAGAATAAATACTATTATCTACCCATCCACCTCCAACCAGTTACTTAGGACTGTTGTGGCTACCTTGCTACATCAGCAGTCTGTTTAGAGACAGGAGACATCCCAGGGGCCTGCACTCCAAGGGACCTTGTTGGCTTCACCTGTTCCCTGCATGTGCTGCTGACCTAATATAGTGCTCCATTTAAAAGCAGACTCTTCGAGCCCTTTTATTCAAGCAAGTAAACTTGATTTATGGTCAGAGTAGTTTAGGTAGGACCTGACAAGATCTTACCAGCCAGAAAAGCAAGACATGAGAGATCAGTGACCTGATCTCTAGTGTTCAGTGTGACTTGCAAGTAAAATCCTGACCTTAGGCAAGTTCACCCTTCTGGGTCTTCGTTTCTGTTCCAGCATGGATGGAGAATTGTTCCAGGTGATTTTAAAGCTCTCCCATTTGGAAGGACACTGTATATTATAACTTCACTGTAAAATTCAAGATGGTTCTATAAGTCAGGTTGACGTTACCAAGATGGTAAAGCGGGAGAGCTCAGCCTCCAACCTCCGACAAAGGTCAACAACAGTGAGGAAGCAACCACAAAGAAAAGCAATTCAGGGGAGCTCAAGTGTCCTCTTAAGAATCTTCAGCACCTCAGTGTGGAAAAAAAACAACACTCTGAGAATAATTACAAAAGAAGGGAAGAAAGACCAGCTTCATTTTGCCTGTGTCGGCCAGTCTCCCAGGCTGGCACTGCTCACTGCCAATAGGGAACTCCTCAGCTTGAGAGTTTCCCTCACCAGGAAAGGGAGAGTGAAGTGACTGGCTGGCTTCCCTAGCTTTCAGGACACTGCATGAAGGACGCTCTTCAGTTTTACCCCACCCAGATCACAAACTGGTGTCGCCGCTCTGGAAAATAGTGTGGGGTTTCCTTAAAAAGCTAAAAATAGAACTACCCTATGACCCAGCAACTGCACTACTAGATATTTACCAAAGGATACAAAAATAGGGATTCAAAGGTGCACATGCACCCCAATGTTTATAACAGCATTATCAACAATAGCTAGGGGAACCTGGGTGGCTTTGACTGTTGAACATCTGACTCTTGATTTTGGTTCAGGTCATGATCTCACAATCTGACATGGAGAAGCCTGCTTGAGATTCTGTCTCTCCTTCTCTCTATGCCCTTCCCTAACTCTTGCACATGCTCGCTCGCTCTCTCTCAAAATAAATAAACTAAAAAAGAACCAATAATTGCCAAACTATGGAGAGAGCTCAAATGCCCATCGACAGATGAATGGATAAAGAAGATATTTATATGTGATATAAGTTATATGTTATAATGGAATATTACTCAGCCATCAAAAAGAATGAAATCTTGCCATTTGTAATGATGTGGATGGAGCTAAAGTGTATTATGTTCAGCAAAACAAATCAGCCAAAGAAAGACATATGCCATATGATTTCACTCACATGTCGAATTTAAGAAACAAAACAGAAGAACAAGGCGAAGAGAAAGAGGGAAGCAAACCATAAGAGAACAAACTGAGGGCTGCTGAGGGGGTGTTGGGTGAGGGGTGGGATAAATGGTCAAGGGACATTAAGGAAGACACTTGTTGTGATGGCCTGGGGTATTATATGTAAGTGATGAATCACTAAATTCTAGCCCCGACACCAATACTACTCTATTAGGTTAACTAACTTGAATTTAAATAAAATCTTGGAAAGAAAAGAAAGTTTTAGCCCACCCAGAGACTGGCAAAGCTGAGATGAATAGAGATAGAAAGGAACAGAGAAGAAGAGTAGATGCTGCCAGTATTAGCCATGCAACAGGAATAACTGGTTCCCAGCCACCTGCTTTGCCAAAGACCTCAGCAGCTTTCTTGCTACTGAAGTAACTAATGGCCAGAAGAGCCACTGTGGGCCCCCTGCAGACTTGATTGGGTTTTGCCCCTACAGATATTCATATTCATAGACTCCAGCCTCCTGAGTCCCTCCCTACTCCCTACCCATACCTCCACCCCCACCTACCTCCACCCCTGCTGCTAGACCCAAGGGTCCACACCAGTAGCCAGCCCAGGCCTCTGTGTCTGCACAAGTTAAAAAAGAAAACAGCCTAGACCCTGTGCTGTTCCCACCACCATGTGCACGCTTGGGGCTAGCCCCTCCAGCTATGTATTTGCACACCACTGGCATGGACCTCTACTGCCACCTGTGGCAGATCCTGTGGCACGGAAGGGCAGACCCACAAGCCAGGGCCTTCATAGCAGTTTATGGGTCTGAATCTGGCTCTATCACCAGTCACTCTTCTTCACTCCATGGCACCTGTCAGGTAACCTTCTAGCTGTGTATGCCCCAACCAGACTGTCCTTACTGGCCTCCAAGGCTCTGCACACACCCCTGAGGAGACTCTGCAGCCACAGGAGTACACACTAAGAGCAGAGCCCCCACAGCCATTTGAAGGCCAGATCAAGCCCTGTCTACTGTCACTGGCCTGCGCCACTGGGCTTAACCTGCAGCTGGTCCTTCAAGCTGTGTTCCTGCATGCCCCTTGCCTGACTCTCAACAGCAGCCTCCATTCAGTGTGCCCACGGTGAAGTCCCACAGCCACGGCATTACACACAGACAGCCGGAGCCCCCACAGCTGTCTGCACACCTGTAGTTGGCCCAGGCCCTTGCAACTGGCCCTGACCCCCACCACTCTATGTCTGAGACCAGCTCCCACCACTATGTAGGGGGCCACCCTAAAGCTGTGTGCACACCATCAGCTCCAGCCACCCTGCCTGCCCATGTCATCAGCCACTGGCCCTGGAGATACTGCTGAGAACTCTGACAACCCCCCACACTGCTCACCAAGCGCGGCACAGTTGTCAATGCCGTGGACCTGAGTGGCCGAGCAGCTGAGACATCATGTACCTCTGAGCCACCACACCCCTACATTTGGTGTTCTGCTCCACTAGACCTGGGGTTACAGCACACTCCAGCGCCCCTGTGCACAGGTGAAGGTCTTTCCATACTGAAATCAACCCATAAAGTGTGAAGAAGTGAGTGGTCCTTTCAGTGTCCAGACTTTAAATCTGCAGGGCTATCAGGATCTTGAAGAATCAGGAACACCACCCAGGGAACTTCCAGTAACTGACCTCAAAGAAACAGAGATACAGGTGATCTCAAAACATCACACCAGGGCACCTGGGTGATTCAGTCAGTAAAGCCTGACAGAGGACTCAAAATGATGTAAAGATGCTCAGAGAACCGCAGGAAAACATAGAAAAACAATTCAGCAAATTAGGAGTAAAATACAAGAACAAAATGAAAAATTCAGCAAAGAGAAAATATAAAAAGAGAACCAAGCAAAAATTTGGAGCTAAATAAGACAGTGATGGAACTGAAGAACTCAATAGACAGTTTCAACAGCAGACCAGGCCAAATAGAAGCAAGAACCCTTGAAATTATCTAGTCACTCAGATACTGAGAACAAACTGAGGGTTGATCGGGGTGGGGGAGAGGGGAAAGTGGGTGACGGGCATGGAGGAGGGCACTTGTTGGGATGAGCACTGGGTGTTATATGAAAACCAACTTGACAATAAACTATAAAAATAAACAAACAAACAAATAAATAAATAAAATGGAAAAAAAAGAAAAATTATCTAGTCAGAGGGAGCAAAAGAGAAAATAATGAAAAATTCAAGAAGAAACCCTCCAGGACTAAAGGGGCATCGTTAAGTGAAAAACAATCCATCCATCCTTGACTTCCAGAAAGAGAAGAGAAACTTACTAAGAACTTATAAGTGACACCACCCCAAATCTGAAGAGTTGGGGTCAGTAAGGGAAAAAGAAATTAGACAAAGAAGCAGGTGTCCCTAGAGAATAGAAATTGAAGTTTTTTTTTAAGAAAAATATTAAGTAAAAAGCACCCACTGGCTTAAGAAAATCACCAGTTCTATTGATTAATTGATGCTTTAATACAGGTTTTAAACTGTATTTTCAATATGTGGAATATTATTCAGCCATAAACATAAAATGAAATCCTGCCACTCACAACAACATGAATAGACCTTGAAGCCATTATCCAAGGTGAAATAAGTCAGAGAAAGACAAATACCACATGTCATAACTCATATGTAGAATCTAAAAACACCACACCTGGGGTTCCTGGGTGGCTTAGTCGGTTAAGCATCCAACTTTGGCTCAGGTCATGATCTTGTGCTTCACGAGTTCAAGCCCTGCACTGGGTTCTCTGTTGTCAAGTGTGAAACCTGCTTAAGATCCTCTGTCCCCCTCTCTCTCTGGCTCTTCTCCACTTGAGTATACATGCTTTCTGTCTCAAAAACAAATAAACATTTAAAAACTAATAAATAAAATACAATAACAAAACATCACACTCAGAAACAGAAACGTGGTTGCCAGAGGCTAAGATAGAAGAAATGGGGAGATTTGGTCAGAGGGTACAGACTATCAGTGATAAGATGAGTAAGTTCAGGTATCCTAAGTTTACTTGGTGGGGGCACCAGGGTGTCTAAGTTGGTTAAGCATCTGACTTAGGCTCAGGTCATGATCTCAGTTTGTGATTTCGAGCCCCGCCTCAGGGTCTATGCTGACAGCTCTGAGCTTGGAGCCTGCTTCAGATTCTGTGTCTCCCTCTCTCTGCCCCTCCCCTGCTCACACACAATCTCTCTCACTCTCAAGTATAAATAAACATTAAAAAAATTTAAAAAACATAAAGTTTACTGGGTGGCTATAGCTAACAATTCTATAGTGTATATTCAAAAGTTGCTATGAAAGTAAACCTTTTATATTTTGACCATGACTGCAAAATTCATGTGAGGTGAAGAATGTGTTAACCTTATTGTGGTAAGCATTTCACAGTATGCATATCAGACCATCACATGGTATAACCTAAATTTCTACAAGGTTCCATGTCAATTTTATCTCAGTAAAGTTAGGACTCAGGGGACAAGAGGCAGGAGCCTCTTGAATGTTTCTGAAAAGTGCTTAGCTAGGATCTGATGAACCACAAAGCCTGTGATCCTTTTTCTATTTAGTTCATCTCAAGAAAGGTAGTCCGATCTTCCCAGCCCTGTGATGCTATCTACTGTCAACTGGCTTGTTTTGTATTCTCCTGCAGAACAGACAAAAGTATATAGAATTATCCCTGGGATAATGGTGGCAAATGTGCTAAGATATAAACATCATGGCAGATTCTTCAGTCTGGTCTACATACAGATCCTACTTTTAAAATAAGTTTTGAAATTTGCTCACTTTTTTCCAACAAGATTTTAATGGCTTTATTTATAGACTAAAATGTTTTGCTAAGAATGGTTATTTGTGGTAGCCTGATGGGTTTTGGGGTTGGTTTTTTTTTCCATTTAACTCTCGATTTCTGCAAAGTAAACATGTATACTTCTTGAAGGAAAATATTTTGCAAAGGATCATCTCTTATCATTTTCCTTTTCCTTGGCATCAACTCACAGCTAAATCAAAAGCTCAATATGGACCCTAATCAGAACCATTTTAAGACTTTGTGGCATCTTCTGATTTCTCTTTTCACGGACCCTTCTCTACCTAATGATAAAGGCGGCTGTGCTAGTATTTAGTGCCTCAGAGAAGATGGAGGAGCTCCAGGTGGAGTCAGTAATACGAATACTCTGATTCCCAGAATGTGGTTCTAATCATGCCTCTCCCAGCTTCCAGTTTTCCTAGCAAGGTGCCACTACCCATGTCGTCTCATTGCCACCGAGTACATCCAAGCCGCACCTTGCCACTCAGAGGCACACGTTCATCGTGGTGTCTGCAGCACTTAGCATGCATTCTGGCACATACCGGATGATTAATACATATTTACTGAATATATAGAAATGAAAGCTACACACCTGAAGGTTAAATCTGCCAAAAGGTCTTAACCTTCTTGACTTTATACTGATCCTGTGGTAATGTAATTTTGCTCCCTGAAGCTAATGGCTTCCAATTGATTCATAAAAATGAAGGGATATTTGTGTGCAAGAGATAAAGCATTTTCAGAACACTTCCAAACTGTCAGTTGTTAAATTCTTATTATTCTGGGAAGGATCAGGGGACACTTGGATGCCCTATAATTGTAGCCTGTCCTTTTCCAGAAATGCAACTGGTTATTTTTCAGGTTAAGTACAAAGAAAGAAATATTGGTATTGACTTTTGATTTCTATTATATTTCCAGAAGTGTATTGCCCTGACTAAAAACAAATCCTTAAAGAAAATATAAAATATTTTATAGTCATAAGATAGTCTCTATCAAATGGAAAATTATAATACAATACTTCCTCCTTAGAATTCTAACATGGACATGTTGACAAGAGCACTTGAAATAAAGCAAAATGCTCTGGGATTCTACATTAATCAAGACTAATTTGAAGATATTTATGTCATTCATAAATAGATTTATTTTAAACATTTACATAACAAATATTAAAAGTTAAGTGGAAGTATTTATTTGGATTCTAAGAAGAGCCAGGGCACCTTCTGCTAAATTTTGCTGTCAACCTTAAACTACTCTAAAAAAATTAAGCCAATATAAAAGAAAAAAAAGACAATACAAGTAATCATGCCACGTCCTTAGCATTCAAACATGAAAATCTCTTTCAGGTAAAGAATGGTTTTGAGAGTTGCAAGAGTTCTGAGACCATGACAAGAGCATCTTCTTTCTTTCTTTCTTTCTTTCTTACTCCCTCTCTCCCTCCCTCTCTCTCTATCCTAGTGATTTTACAACATGTTGGAGACCTTGTTTCCCTTACCAAGTTAGAGATCTAAAAGTGTACATATTGGGTGCTACTAATCCTGGTTCTCCTGAAGAATCTGCAAAGCAGACTCAGGACAGCAGTTTTGTTAGTTAACTGCTATGCGGTTCCAAGTGCTGGTGCCCAGAAAGTACTCTACCCTTCCTCCTGTTTTCTTGTGATGGGTGGTGGTAATGCTCACACCCTATTTCTTTCAAATAACTCTGCATCCATTAGGCACACAAGTACTCTGCAGTTATCAACTGTAAGCATCTTTAATTATCCTCTGTCCCAAAGGAAAGATACAATAAGTAAGTAGATCATTATTGTTTTTTTTTTTAATTGTGAAACCCGGGGCCCTGGGTGGCTCAGTTGGTTAAGTGCCCGACTTCAGCTCAGGTCATGACTTCACGGTTTGTGGGTTTGAGACCCACATCGGGCTCTGTGCTAACAGCTTGGAGCCTGGAGCCTGCTTCCCATCCTGTGTCTCCCTCTCTCTCTGCCCCTCCCCCATTTGTGCTCTGTTTCTCTCTGTCTCAATTATAAACATAAAAAATTAAAAAATAAACAAATAAAAATAAATAAATTGTGAAACTTACTTTGAATTTTTTTCCAGGTAACATTTTCTAAGAACTACATAAAAAGCCCCTTTATATATTTAAAATCATATTTTATAATAGGTTATTCAGTTTCTACCTACTGAAAATTTAGGAATTCTCCCATCCATTTATAGAAGGAACATTCCTAAAGTAGTGTATAACAGAAACAAATATAAACTATGATTGTGTAGTATGTAGAAGTCACATATTCATGTTTTTACTCATCTATATCAGAGTTTTGCCTTCAAGTAATGATGGAGTAACTCATATTGAACTAAGCATCCTTGTGATGAAAACCAGAAACGCTGGAAAAATAGTTTTTAAAACTTGTTTGTAGGCACTGAAAAGTAAAAAAAAACCAAACTGGCATATATTGGAGTGAATTCAACTTTTGAAAGAACTAAATAACACAAGATGAGATTATATTTTTTATGGCAGGTACTGGATATAATTGATTGAGAAAGCCACAATTTTATTGTCTTGAGGTCAGAGGATCAAGTTTGGAGCTGTAGTGGTGGCTGGATATTCAGGGAGGAATCACTGATAGGAGGGAACCATAAAGGAACATATAAACATATAAACCCCCCACAATCCTTGGATGAGCACTGAATTATGTTGGGGGGGGGGAGGATGATACTCCAAGAAGAACAGAGGAAAATAACAGGTAAAACATCAAAAGCTGAGACGGAAGTTCAGCAGTGCTTGCTGCAAGGAAAACAGAATCACCACGTTAGGGAGGCTTCTTAAACATCTTTGGCTTTTTGTTAACTCGACAAGGACTACATCTTAGAAGTTATGACCATGTCCCAGGACTAAAGGGATTACTCTTGGAATAAGGACCAAACTAAAACAGACCTGCTAGTGAAAGCCTAAAATCACATCCCTACAAGATTGAATGTTTAAAGCACATTATTCACAATACCCAGTATTTAATTTAAATTTAGTATACAACTTAAAAATTAGTAATATACATGAAAGGAAATGAGAAAATCTGACTTGCTGTCAAAAGAAAAGTTAGGTAATAAAAACAGACCCACAGGTGACTCAGATATTGGAATTAATAGACTTTAAGATAACTGTGATAAATATGTTAAATGTCTGAAAGAAAAGATAGAGATAATGAGTAAGGCAAAAAATTTTTTTCAGGAAAAATAAGGAAATCTTAAAAAAATAGAAATCTTACAACTAAAAAACACAATTATCTGAAATGTTTAAAAAACATTAACTGGATGGGATAAATGGTAGATTGAATACAAAGGAAGAAAGAATTGGTGAGCTTGAAGACAAGTTATAAAAATCATCCAACCTGAAGAACAGAAAGCAAAAGGATTAAAAGTCAACTTAACACATGTTGACAACCTGTGGAATACTAGCAAACTGACTAAACACTTAACAGTGCAGTCCAAGAAGCAGAAGAGAAAGAGAATGAAGTAGAAAAGATGTGTATATGCATTTCCAAATTTAATCATAAACTGCAAACCCTAGACCCAGGAAACTTGGAACACCCTAAGAAGGATAAATATAAAAAAAACCACACAGGGGCACCTCATAATGAAACTGCTAAATGACAAAGAGAGAGAAAAAAATGTTTTTGCAGCCAAAGAAGATGTATTATAAATGGAAAAACAATAATGAGACTATGATCTAACTTCTTATCTGAAACACTGGAGGCCGTAAGACAATGGAATATCTTTAAGGAGCTAAATGAAAAATATGTTAATCTAGAGTTTATATCCAGTGAACATAAATTCATAATAAAAGCAAAATGCAATTTCAGATAAGCAAAAATTGAGATGATGTGCTACCATCAAACCCACACTAAAAGAAATGCTAAAGGAAGTTCTTCATTCTGAAGGGAAATGATACCATGTGGAAATGTGGATCCAAATAAAGGAGAGAAAAATCAGAAATAATACATAAGCAAATCACTATAAAGAACACTTTTTCTTTTTAGAAATTCTTTAAAATTAGATTATTTAATAAAAATATCAATTTATTATCAGGCTTATCATACATGTAGAAGTTAAATATATGGAATTTATAGCACAAAAGTAAAACTAACAGTGTAAATGGAATTATAAAATTTCATATTATACATAAAGTTACATAATATTAATTCAATATGTTACTATATATGATGATTACTCTATGACATATGATTAATAATGTAATATTATTTAGACAGTTAAATTAGGTTTGCATATTGTAATATCTAGGGCAACCACTAAAAGGAAAATAAATAAAAAGGAGATTTAGTTGAAAAGTCTAAGGAGGAGGAGGTGCCTGGGGGGCTCAGTCAGTTGAGCATCTGACTCTTGATTTCAGCTTGAGTTGTGATCCCAGGGGCATGGAATCAAGTACCATGTCGGGTTCTGCACTGAGTGGGGAGTCTGCTTGGGATTCTCTCTCTGTCTCTCTGGCCCCCTCCCCTACTTCTGCTCCCCTCCACCCCCCCCACACAAAGCCAAAGGGGGATATAGCGAATGATATATGTGATGATTCAGTGATTAGAAAATAATGGGGCAGCTGGGTGGCTCAGTCAGTTAAGCATCTGACTTCAGTTCGGGTCATGATCTCTCGGTTCGTGGGTTCGAGCCCCACTCTGTGCTGACAGCTAACTTAGAACCTGGAGCCTGTCTTCGGATTCTGTTTCCCTCTCTCTCTGACCCTCCCCTGCTCATGCTGTCTTCCTCTCTCTCTCAAAAACAAATAAAACATTTTAAAAAATCTAAATTATGTTCAATTAACCCCAAAAGAAGACAAAAAGGAGGGACAAAAAACCCACAAAGAACTGAGTGGAAAAAATACACAACAAATAGCATAGGGGTGTGTTCCAGGCTCAGAGCAAAAGCCATGGTTTTCTAAGCAGAGAGAACAATAGAAGGATTTTTGCCTTGCTTTACTTTAGTTTTAAACACACAGAATGTACGACTGCAGCAGCAAGAAAGAGAAGTAGAAAGAGAGATTTATCTCTCCTATATATGAATGGCAGAAATGAACTCTAGATCTTAAAAGGAGATTGTTTTCTAGAAGGAATCTGATCCCTCAGACAGAGGCTGTGAATTCTGATTCCAGCCACTTGCTTGCATGTGACCTTGGGCAGGTACATTCCCCCTCTGGAGCAGCTTTCTCACCTATAAATAGAACTTGTAATGCCTTTCTCAGGAGTTGTAAATATTCAATAAGATCACAAATACAAAATGCCTGTAATGACAGGAAGGTTTCAAAAAATGTTATTTCACTCCTTCCTAAGCCAAATCTACAACTGCCTCATGTGTACAAAATGAGGATACAGTCAGAATTTTTGGTAAAAAAAACACTGATATGAGAATAGCAGTACTGTTGGGCTATAGTTGGTGCCCTCTTGTTTATCTCTGGCCGTATTATAACTCTCCTCTCCTGAGTACTACTGACTTTTTCTTTCATTATTTTCAGTTTTCAATTAAATATCACATCCTATGTTATATCCCGGATATAGGAAAAGAGTATATATCCATTGGATTCTCTCTGCATATCTAGAGTGAGATTTTTTTGCTTAGAGGGAAGGAAAGAAAGGAACCTACAGAATAGAAATCAAAATAAATTTCTGTTTTTGAAAGTATTTCCCAAGTCATGAATTTGTGTCATTTCAGTATTGGCATTGAGCAAATTCAACATGTTAAGAACATATTCTGGGTTCAGTATTCTTAGGTCTGATGCCTTAATGTCCTGTTCCATGCTTTCCAGCTGAAAGAAAGCCTTTTTGACCTTCGAGTGTGCTAGGTTTTGCTCTTAGGCTAACACAGGAGAGCATTTTGTCCAGCCAGGAAGGTACAGTTTCCCACCTCAGTAATAAGATTACTGTTGGTGAAATGAAATATGAGATCTGGACTAGCCAGTTGGCTTTGCTTCAGAATTCTGCCCAAGGGAGTACTTGTTCATTATGTCAGTGCTTTAAAAATCAGGGGAATTGGAAAAAAACTACCAACCCCGTGCAATTTCATTTCCCTCCCATACTGTTACTATGGCAACTCAGCACCCCTCTCGCCTTCTCTCCCATCCAAGCGCATATGCTGCCACTCTTGAGGCGGCCTCCCCTGAGCCCCAGCAATTGCCTTTGTCAAGCATTTTCCAACTGGAGTTATATGCAGCTGAAGAGATGCCTTTTGGTACAGGACCCAGTCTAAGTGACCCTGTATGTTAGCTGTAAATTTCTAGGGTTTGGGAGCAGGTTAGAATCCTCATTTTTGTATTGGGAAAAGCATTGCTCTAGTTTTAGGGAGAGGAGCAGACCAGTTCACTGCTGTGTTCTACGCTTCGGTACTCACAATAGCTCTCTCTTTTCACCTCTTGGTATTCAAATAAGAGGAACATATCTTATTAAAAAGAAATCCCCTAATATTTTTCTTATTCTGAGAGCTAAAAAGACTAGTCATATTATTTAAATCACTTATTTATTGAGAATTTTATTTTTCTGGAAAGAAAGCACTTCTGAAGGACAAAATGAGTCCACTCGTAACAGGAAGAATTCTTTTTTTTTTTTAATGTTTATTTATTTCTGAGAGAGACACACAGAGTATGAGCGGGGAGGAGCAGAGAGAGAGGGAGACACAGAATCCAAAGCAGGCTCCAGGCTCTGAGCTGTCACCACAGAGCCCAATGCAGAGCTCGAACTCACACACTGTGAGATCATGACCTGAGCCAAAGTTGGACATTTAACTGACTGAGCCACCCAGGTGCCCCTTAACAAGAATTCTTAACTAACTAGAAAATGTTTTTAAAGGACTAGCCTCAAAACCCACTCATTTGCTCACTCCATTTCTTCATTTACTCATTTTTAGGAAGCAGCTTTCATGGATACAGTGTTATCTTCTCTATGAGATTCAAATACCCCTTAAGCTAGTGATCTTGTCCTCAGAAGCAGCCTAGCTGAAATGACGATGCCTGCTCACAAATATCTGAGATACCCAGTAACAAGTTAGAGAAGCTTCCCCAAGAGAAGTGCAGATAAAATAAGGCAGATGTCCCAAAAGTACAGTGGTTATGTCCAGTTTTGGAAAAGCCTTCTAAGAAACACAGTACTTTAAACAGTACACATTTGGATCTTGAAGAAAGTGGAAAGGGAACTCCTCCTCTGTATGCAGTGTGGGCAGAGCAGAGAGACCAGAACACGAAGAGCGGCAGACAGCTTGCGAGCTGGGGTAGAAGTGAGGGGCATCGGGAAGGCCGAGCGTAGCCGCTGATCTGAGACACTGAGGCTTGGCTGAGGACTGAGTGGTTATTGAAGGCCTTTTTGAGCATAGGGTTTCATTATCAGAACAGTGCTTCATGAGAGCGAATGATAAGCCTCGCCCATTTCAAAGCAAAAGAAATCAGTTGAAATTTAAATATTATTTTTTGTCCAAATATAGATAGTAAGTCAATGCTGGCTAATTTTCCTCTTTTTTTTTTTTTAAATTGAACTAAATGTGAATCAGTACATGGCAGATACTTTCTAGTCTGGCTGTAGGTCAGCTGGTCCCGTCTTCTTTGTGGCTATAAAAGATGTGATGCTAATTAAAGACCTTACATTAACTGTAGGCACTAGTTTTCCACTGACCTGTGAGTGTCCCAGCAACCAGGCCGGCACTGCCTGACAGCCGGGCAGTCGTGACATCTTGTACAGCTTCCTGATGAGCCATCTCTCCTGCTGGGATTCTAGCTGTTTAAAGTCATGCACTTTTGAAAAGTTTCAGAGCAAATGTGCAGAAGATCCAAAGGAGTCAGCCCCACTTGCAATCAATGTTAAAAATACTGCAAGTAAAGCTACAGTCAAGAGAGCTGTGCCACAGGGAGTTAGCTGGGAACTGAAGATCTTACCCCGGGGATCCAGCTGGCTCTATCATTGGAACCAGGTGATGAGAGGAACAACGGCGGGAACAATAGCACTTCGCAGCGCTTGCTCTGATGAAAAAATCACCTTCCCTAGCTGAGTCTCTAGAGCCTACGAGTATTTAATAAATAAACAGAGATCGAGACAGCAGCTGCAGAATGTAGATAAAAGAAGGCTCAGAGTGGCTGAAGCTTGAGCAGAAGGGCTTTGTCTTAACAACTGCTCCCAAGTCAGGCTTGACTGTCCTGCACAGTCTGGCCAAAATCTGCATTCAGCCTGTGCAGGCTTGAATGAGTAAAGAGTCTTCATTTATCAAATGAATATTATACCTTTTGTATAGGGGTGATCGTGAGGATAAAATGATATAATATCTTGGATTTGTTTCTAAATAATATAGGAAAGGAGAAAAGGTCAGGATACAGATGAATCAAGATTGACCAGGAGATGACAGCTGGGGCTGGGCACCGCACCCCTAGAGAGACTCATTATACTGTCCGGTCTGCTTTAATCTCAAATAGGTTTGAAATTTTCCATAATTAAAGCTTTTATTAAAAAACGAAATCAGCAAAAATGTAAATCTGTAAGGGACAGTATGTTTCAAAGGATTGAGGAGTTGAGGTAGATTTTGCTCTCAGATAGCCACTTTGCATTCAGTATGTAGCAATTTGCTTTGGAGAAGAGAATTTTCAAGGATAAAGGATTTGGGTTAAAATAAATACTTTTTTGTGTGAGCATGGTTTGAACAAGTTTGCACACATTCTGTCACCTCTTACATTGTAGAGTCTAGTTATGAGAAAATGAAATAAAGAAATTTGAACTTTCAGTTTGTAAAAGACAGTCACATTATGACAGGGCCTGTGTGGTATGTTTTTTTGTGTGTGACGGAAGGTAGGTGTGATTATTAGTTCTCCTTCAGATATTTATAGGTGTGTGCATTATTGAGAAAACACTTGGACTTCATGGTGTTTTTTTTAATCTGTTCTCAGATTTGACTTTATTCTGTTTTATAAACAAAATGCCATTTCCCACTTGAAAGTCTATACATTGCTTTACTTTGGTTTATGAGAGCAAATGTTTCAAATCAGCATAAAAGGGGGCACCTGGGTGGCTCAGTCGGTTGAGCCTCTGACTTTGGCTCAGGTCAGATCTCACGTTCATGGGTTCGAGCCCTGCGTCTGGCTCTGTGCTGACAGCTAGCTCAGAGCCTGGAGCCTGTTTCAGATTCTGTGTCTCCGTCTCTCTCTCTGACCCTCCCCCTCTCATGGTCTGTCTCTTTCGTATCAAAAATAAATAATACATTAAAAAAATTAAAAATCTTTAAAAAAACAAATCAGCATGAAAGGCAAAATATTTAAATATGCTCACAGCATGCTTGAGCTTGTGATTCAAATTTCACTTTTAAGGGATTTCAATTCTGAGATGTGGCTAATAGGTTAGAAATAGGATTGCACCTTACTGATTATACATTAGGATAATTAGGGTTATTTTCAAGATCTGCTCACACAGTCTAGGAAGTGATTTGAATACACTGAAAAGCATTTTAATCTTAAAATGTGACTGTCCTTAGCGTAGGCTTTGTCAACCACAGGAATCCTCAAGTTGGGGACATGTAAGCTGGAGTATATAAAAACTTCTCCGTAGAGTTTGGGGCCACCTAGATAGCTTTAAGTGAATAACTTTCCACTTCTTAACTCCCTGCTAATTGTCCTGTTCCACCTAGCCTGTAGCACAATAGTCCTTCTTCCCCAGCACTTAAAAGAAGACCTAACTCACTCTCACACACCTGGGCCCAGGGTGCAAAACTTGGAGAGAAGGGGGGAACAGAGCAAGGGGAAGAGTTCAGAATATCAGTGTCATGTTAACAACTATAGGACTCCAAGATTGAATAACAATTTTTTCTGCTTATTGGATGATTAAAATTCTTCCACTGCCAACAAAAATGAAGGACCTAATGGAGTTGTTTTATGATGCATCACTGAAAAATCACATTATTAAGTGATTTGGGCATGCAATTCTGGAGTTTAAAGAACTAGTTGACACTGCTTTAACAAAAGTCTGTCTACTTATTTGTGCAGACAAGATGTCGAAGCACTAACATTTATAAAAACAAAAATTGGGTAGCTCACTAGAACAAGCATTGGACCCTTGATTTTGGCTGGGGTCATGATCCCAGGTATGTGGGATCCAGCTCTGCATTGGATTCTGCACTGAGAAAGCAGCCTGCTTGGGGTTCTCTCTCTCTCCCTCTGCCCCTCTTCCCATTCATGTGATCTCTCTCTCTCTCAAAAAAAATTGCGATAGTATTTGTATCAAAAATAATAAAATTACCGAGCAATAAACTTAACCAAGACAATGAAAGATCTATACTCTGAAAACTATAAAACACAATGAAAGAAATCAATGACAATATAAACAAATGGAAAAATATTCCATGGTCTTAGATTAAAAGAACCAATATTGTTAAACTGTCCATACTACCCAAAGCAATCTACAGATTTAATGCAATCCCTATCAAAATGCCAACAGCATTTTTCACAGAACTAGAATAGTCAATCCTAACATTTGTATGGAACCACGAAAGACCTAAAATAGCCAAAACAATCTTGAAAAAGAAAAAAAAAATAATCGTAGATTTAAGATATTCTTCAAAGTTATAGAAATCAAAACAGTATGGTTTTGGCACCAAAATAGATATACATAGATCAATGGAACAGAGCAGAGAATCCAGAAATAAATCCATGATTTGTTGTCAATTAATCTTCAATAAAGGAGGCAAGAATATGCAATGGGAAAACATCTCTTCAACAAATGGTGTTGAGAAAACTGGACAGCTACAAGCAAAGGAATGAACATCGACCACCTTCTTACACATACACAAAAATAAACTAAAATATTAAGGGCCTAAATATGAAACCTGAAGCCATAAAAATCCTGGAAGGGAGAACAGGCAATAATTTCTCTGATGTCAGCCATAGCATCATTTTTCTAGGTATATTTCCTGAGGCAAGGGAAACAAAAGCAAAAATAAACTGTTGGGACTACGTCAAAATAACAGCCTTCTACACCGAAAAGGAAACAACAAAGCTAAAAGACAGCTGATGGGGTGGGAGAAGGTATCTGCAAATCCAGTAAAAGGTTTGTATACAAAATATGTAAAGTACTCTTACCTCAACGCCGAAAAGCAAATAATCTGAATAAAAATGGGCAGAAGACATGAACAGACATTTTTCTAAAAAAGACATGCAGATAGCCAACAGACACATGAAAACATATAAATAATCATCAGGGAAATGCAAATCAAAAATATTATGAGATATCATTTCACACCTGTCAGAATGGCTAGAATCAAAAATACAAGAAACAAGGATTGTTGAAGATGTGGAGAAAAAGAAACCCTCATGCACTGTGGGTGGGAATGCAAACTGCTGCAGACACTGTCGAAAACAGTAGGGAGGTTCCTCAAAAAGTTAAAAATGGAACAACAATGTCATCTAGTCATTCCACTGCTGAGTATTTGCCCAAAGAATATGAAAACACGAATTGGAAAAACATATGCACCCCGATGTTTATAGCAGCATTATTTATAACAGCCAAATCATAGAAACAGCCCGTGTCCATTGATAGACGAAAAGATAAAGAAGATGCGGTATTTGTGTGTGTGTGTGTGTGTGTGTGTGTGTGTGTGTGTGTGTGTAATGAACTATTAGCCATACAAAATGAAGTTTTGCCATTTGTAACAACATGGAAGGATCTAAGTGAAATAAGTCAGTCAGAGAAAGACAAATACCAAATTATTTCATTGATATGCGGAATTTAAGAAATGAAACAAAGGAACAAAGAAAAAAAGACACAAACCAACCAAAAAACAGACTCTTAACTATAGAGAACAAACAGACAGTTACCAGAGGGGAGGAGGTGTGGGGGGAATGGATAAAATAGAAAAAGGGGATTAAGAATACGTTTATCATGATGAACACTGAGTAACATACAGAATTGTCAAATCACTATATTGTGCACCTGAAACTAATATGACACTGTATGTTAACTATATTGGAATCTTTTAAATATATAAAAAATTTTAGAAGACTTTAAAAAAAAAAACAGGGTAGTGTTGATGCTGACTCTGTCTCATTCCAACAGTAGCTAATATTCATTAGCATACACATGAACTAGTTTATGAAACCATATTTCTCATTAAGAGGGGATTAATTGTTGCTTTTATATTAAATAAATATAAAATATAAATTTTATATTAAATAAATATAAAATAGTCAAAAATTTGTATTATGTTTTTGCTATTTTGACCAATTGTGTTTGGATAATTATAATAACTCCAATTAGGAGATTTATCTTTGATGCTTGAAATACTTATGTTCTCAGGAAATCTTTAACCTGTTCAAAATTTAATGTACATATTTTCATAGCAAAGAGATATGGTATGGTAATTAATTAAAAATACTCAAATGTATTATACTACATTAAGATTAAAACCATGTGAGGGAAATGCAATGGAAATAGAAATGCAAGAGGGAAGAGGAGGAGCAATGTAAAATTTCTATTACAAATTCCTATCTTAAAAGGTTGCATTTTTTTAATGGTGGATATCAAATTACATATGGTGTTTCAATTCCATTGGATATAGGAAGAGTAGTGGAATCATTCTCTTTTTAATTGTGAGTATTCTAGTATGTGAGAAATTATATACTTTATAACTACTTAAACTTCTGAAAAATTTAGTTCCTAGTTAAAAATACAGAACTGAGATACGTGAATAAATTTTTGAAGGTCACAGGTCCACAGCATGTGGGATGCTGCACTGGATCCTGAAGAAATTTACAGACTTTCCCATGGAATCTAACTGAAGATGTTCCCTTTGTTCAACAGGACGGTCTGACGCCTCTGCACTGTGGAGCAAGGAGTGGCCATGAGCAGGTGGTGGAAATGCTGCTTGATCGAGCTGCGCCCATTCTTTCAAAAACCAAGGTAATTTCTTCCCAAGATTTGGACCCTGACTATATGTACCTTTACCTCCCTTTACTACTTCTTTAATGTAGCCTTTTGAATCATTTGAAAAATGACATCATTCCCATTTATCAATTAGGGTAGCCTAGTTCACCAAATCTTTGAAGAACCTCAAAATAAGTTTGGGTTTAAGAAGCCTTTGCTGGAATGCACTCTACCACAATGTCATTTCTGTGTGTGTTGCATTTGTTTTTGCTTTGTTTCGACAACACTGACTGCTTGATTTTATCCTCTGTTTTCATAGTTCAGTAATGATTGCTTACTGGGGAAAGAAAGTACAAGATCTGTAGTCTCTAAAGTCTGGGTGCTTGCTCTCTTTCTCCAGCCCCTTAGTTTATTTCTTGAGAGTTTATAGATTATTAAAGAGGATGTCATTTAAATGAAAAAGGATAGAAACTTTATAAAGATTGCATCTTGCTTGGGACTCTAGGGAACTTGACATATCCAAAAGGAATGCATCATGACTGCACAACAAATAATGTTTTGCAAAATATCTTCTGGATTTTTATGGTAAAACCTTTTGGCACTATTTGAAAAACAAGAATATTTGTAAATAAATTTTGGTACATATGAATTACTTGAGTCCCTACTATTTTTATTAGTCAAATCAGTGATTTTTTAGAAGCTATATTAAGCTTTATAAAGAGCCTTAATTTCTAAATGTCATCAAAAGAGCAAAAACACACATTACTCCTGTTTGCACTTCGGTGTTTCCTCAACAACCCTAGTGAAGATGGACCATGGTTGAGGTGGTCTGAAGAATTCCTTCACTCATTTGAAATGCAGATGAGAGAGCCGTGGGGGGTGTTACCCAACGGAGTTAAACAGCCACAGTGTTTCACTGTCTGCAGTGACATGGCCTTTGAGTGCTTCTCATCAAAGCCATTCTCTTTGTTCTTTTTCCTTTCGCCTGCTCTGTATCTTTTTCCACCTCTGCTGCTGTCTTCAGAGGTACCTCTTCACTAACTGAACCATGTAATAGCTGCCTTACTGGTCCCACATTTCCTGCCTCACTCTTTTCCAATCCTGTTCCCATTTTGCAGTCAGAGTGGCCAGATAAACTGTCAAGTAAATCATGTCAACCTCCTGCCTAAAAACTCTCCAGTTGATTCCCTTGTTCTCTTAAAAATTAATTTTCACTTTATCAAAGCAATAAGCCATAGTTAAAAATAAAATTGCTGTCTCATCTTTTCTGCCTTTTGTTCATCTCATTATCTTTTCTTTCTTTCCAAGAGATTTCCTTGAGTTTTTCTTTTATGCTTCTAATGTGCAAGAATGTTTTCTTATACTCTGGTAGCATCTTTTCTTAAAGTATCTAGTTCTTGTTTTATGGATGCAACATATTTTATTAACTTTATGAGAACACTCAAGATAACTTTCTTTTAATTTTTTTCTGCCTCTCTTCTGCCCCCAATTCCTCATATTTTCTCTTTTTTTTCTTATTGGCTTTGGCCCTCTAATTCACGTTGGGGGGTTCCCACAAATGTCTGTCCCTTACCATAAGTATCTGGCACTAACATTTGAGTGGAAGCTGTAAGCAAGTGTAGGCAGGACCCCACCAGGTCTATCAGGTGGTCTGTCAGGACTGGAAGGCTCCCCTGATGTCACAGTCAGCTGCCTTTTTTCTGGGAAGTCCTGTTTTTTTGAGATGTGAATCCTTCAATCTTTTGCAGCGTACACCTATGTGAACACAGTCAGAGTAAGACCAAGGAAAAGGGGCTGCATTCTCCCGATCCTCCATGCATACTTCAGTCATAACAATGAGAACAAATATATACATAGTGGTTCATACATAGCAGGCTCTGAGCACTTTATATATATATCAATGCATATAATCCTCACAATGAGGCACTAGTATTACTATTATGCCCTTTTTATAGATGAGGAAACTGAGACCCAAAGAGGTGACTTTCTCAAGAATGCTCATGGCAGAACAAGGATTTGAACCCAGGCAATCTAATTCAAGAGACCATACTCTTGACACCCATACTGTCCTTCCTTTTTCTGTGAGCACCTGATCTCAGTCCAGAGCCTCACCACACCCCTCTGCTCTGCAGGGGCTCCTGCATCCAGAATCTCTCTGCTTCCATTTCTCCAGACACTAAACTCCTGACTTCCTGTGAGAGACATGGAGCAGTTATCTGGCTTTGCTGGGTCAGAAGGACCTGGAAACCTGACAGTACCACACACAGGTGAACCAACCCTGCTTTTGGGTCTACGCCTCATCTTTATCTTACAAGGTGTACTGTGTTCCCATATCCCCGGCCTTTGGGGCATTTGAAATATAAATCATTTGTCTTTATTTTACCCAGTGGTATTTTGGAGCCAGATCATCGAGCCTATGGTGTTCACCTTTTTCCAATTCTGTATTCACTGACATAATGCTGATGGTTAAACATCAGTCACAGGAGGGTTTTTTACATCATGGGAATTGGCAAGTGACCCAGCCCTTTTTCAAAAGAGCTGTTCTTAAACATTAACCAGCACATCACTGATTAAAGCCCACCACAGACAATAGCATTCAGCCTTCTCTCTTCTGCTGGATGAGTTAACACACTAAGCCCTCTTTTCATATTCTGAAATTTATAGACATCACACATCTGTTTGTATTTCCTTTCCTGTGTGTGTATCAGAGAGGTGTGTGGGTGTGCGTGTGCACATATGTGCATGTGCCCTTGTGGAATTTATCTTTTAAATTACTTTGGAGTTTGGAAAAGGATAAACATAGGTCATAATTACCATGTTCATTCAAAAGCGCCCCCTGCACTAATAAATTCCTTTCCAGAATCTGACTACCTCTTTGCCTTATCTCATTCTGCTCCTCCTTTCGCTTCCTAGAATACACCAAGTTTGTCCTCATTTCCCGTGCCTGCAGATTGTGTCCCCTCAGCTTGTCCCAGATCTCTGCAGTCTCCACACATTTTCCAGCTCACATGTTTTCTCTAAGAGAGGCCTTCTTGTTAGTTTACTTTCTTGACTGCTGTCTCTCTCCTCAGTAAAATGAAAGCAAGGACTTTGCCTCATTCGGTGCAGCACCTGAATCAGCCCCTGGCACATAGTAGACTTCCAATAAATCTTTCTGGTATGAACATTAGGTGAATGAATGCAGTTCTGACTTTAAGACCATTTGTCTAATTCCTCAAGGCTTTCATCTTCTGAGCTAGGAAAAGCCATCACATTGGATCTACGCTTTTAGCTTTATGAGGGTGCAGTATACAATATGACCCCTCTCCCTAGGGCAGATGATCTTTACTTGTCTTTTTCCAATGACATGTTACCTACTCATGTATTATTTTGTGTGTCATTAGAGAATTTCCTTCTTTTGTTGACACTGCCTCCCATTTCTACTGGCCACTAAGTCATTTGTTCTCTAAGATTTTGTTTCTTTGTTTACTTTACCGTTTGCCCCATGACTGTATCAAAACAAAGCAGAGGAATGTCTTGGCAGAAAGTACAGGAACACATGTCTGCATATGCTGGTGGGCGCTAGTATCTCAAATGAGAAATGTCCCCATTCTTGGTTGCACATTAGTGTCTACTTTGATTCAAAATGTTGGAGTGGAATTCTTTTTAATGTTTATTTATTTTTGAGAGAGAGAGTATGAGAGAGTGGGGGAGGGGCAGAGAGAGAGGGAAACACAAGATCAGAAGCAGGCTCCAGGCTCTGAGCTGTCAGCACAGAGCCCAATGCAGAGCTCAAACTCACACACCATGAGGTCATGACCTGAGCCAAAAACGGATGCTTAACCAACTGAGCCACCCAAGCGCCCCTGGAGTGGAATTTCTTAGGTAGAAATATTCTGATTGACCCTGCATGAAGTCTTCAAATTCACACAAATATTTATAGAGCTCTTTCTATATATCCATGGCTCTCTGTGGGGCAGTATGGGAAAATTACAACCCATGAATCTCTTGTTTTCAAAGGACACAAACAGGTGAAATACTTGTGAATAATACCATGAGAGTGCCTAGAGGGAGGCTGGCACCTTTTCTTCCTATCTTCATCTCCCATTTTATATCATTTATAGATAAATTAAGGGAAATAACTTGATGACAATTTTTTGGAAACTGAATTTGTCGTCATATCCAACCCTCTGGCCAGATATGTTAAAGTATATTGTAGTGATTACTAGAGCCTCTCTTAATAATTGGCTTCTCTAGAAACTTCCAAGTTTCCTCCACTTTGCCTCCACATTTAAAGGCAGCATTCTTGAAAAGACTCACCGCTTAAGACCTTGCTTTTGCTTTCACTGGGAAACACGTACTGGATGCCAAATGTCACTCTAACTTTTTTTAAGGCTTTATTTACCTTTGCGCCTATTCATTTCCTCTCTCAAATTTTTAAAGAATTTTGGACTTATTCCTACCACATGTGATGAACTGTGTCACTGAACCCAGCAGATTTCAACTGAGGCAAGCTTTAGCTAAGGAGTCAGTGCCTTGCCTTTCCTCATCATAGACACATGGGGGCACCAGATTGATGGCAGAGGGATAATTTCCTTTCTACACTGATGTGAGAGAAAATGTGTTTAGTCAGATCTTTTTTGCTAATCAAATCAATATAGTATCAATTTCACTCTTAAATATTAAGAATTGCGGGGAGAACAAGCAGGCTCAGTTGGTGGAACATGCGACTCTTGATCTCAGGGTGGTAGATTTGAGCCCCATGTTGGGTGTAGAGATTGCTTAAAAATAAAATCTTCAGAAAAAAAGAGTTTTCCCCTTCATTGGGAATATGATAAATAATGGGCCTTAGGGAAGTTCATGCTATTTTTAAATCAGAAAAGAAATTATCTTAGAAAATGTGTTTTCAACTGATAAAAGAAGTGAGAGAAGTAGTTTTACAAGGAGCTGCAGTTCAAAACAAACCCAAAATCTTTTAAGAAGAGGACACCTGGCTGGCTCAGTTGGTAGAGCATGCTACTCTTGATCTTGGGATTGTGAGTTTGAGGCCCATGTGTGGTGTAGAGTTTACTAAAAATTAAACAAAAAAAATTTCTTTAATTAAAAAAAATTATAACACCTGAAAGTAACATTACTCCATATTTTAACTAATTGGAATTTAAACAAAAACTTAGCACAAAAAACCATAAAAACAGAAGGTAGGGCTGCCTGGTTGGCTCCGTCAATAGAGCCATTCTTGATCTGGGGTTGTGAGTTTGAGCCCCATGCTGGTTGTGGAGATTGCTTAAAAATAAAAATCTCCGGAGGCAAGCTAGTTTCTCATCTGAATTTTGCCTGAGTTTAGGCTGGCCGGGCCTAAATTCGTAATAAAGCCCTTTGCTTTTGCAAAAAAAAATCTTTAAAGAAAAAAAAGGAGAAGGTATTTCTGTATGAAAAGCAATGTTTTCATCTTTTCATGATTGTACTCTATTTCGTGTTTGGCACATTTGTGTTTAAAAGGAAAAACAACTGATTTTTTGTGTGTTTCAGAATGGACTGTCTCCATTGCACATGGCCACACAGGGGGATCACTTAAACTGCGTCCAGCTTCTCCTCCAGCACAACGTGCCCGTGGATGACGTCACCAATGACTACCTGACTGCCCTCCATGTGGCCGCCCACTGTGGCCACTACAAAGTCGCCAAGGTTCTCTTGGACAAGAAAGCTAACCCCAATGCCAAAGCCCTGGTGAGTCGCTCAGTCAGTAGGTCCGGCCTGTGTTGTCTTGTTGACAGCACACTACCTCTGCATATGAAGGGATTACGTTGAGGAGGTAAAAATGGGAGGTCTAGTTAAATAAAGTGTACTTCCTGTCAACTTTTTCAAATATCCTTTAAAGAAACAACCTATTTCTGATATGATCAAGGCTTTTAGGGCTAAATCATTAACCTCTTTCTGGTCACACTGGTGAAATCTCTTACATAAACAAGACCCAAAGACTATGTAAGTATGAAAAAAGACTTAGGTGGTCACACTTATCTTACTGAAGGTAAAGTTATAATTATATGAATTAAATTGTTTTCTGAGTTCTAAACATGAAGTAAAGTAGTCAAAAAACTTTATCCTAAGCATCAGAGGTCTAGGAATTTGTGAGCTGAAAGTTCATGTTATGTTTACCATGTAAGCTAACATGCTGCCTGTCAGCTCCTTTTCCTACTGATAAAAATGAAAACTTGGGTCTGATTTGTAGTCTTAACTCCTAAAATGATCTGTTATTTTAACCCTTAGCTGTACTATAGTTCAATTTTCTTAACAAGATGGTGTTTGTTGTCTTTAGAAAAATAAATAATCCCAATTTGGTAAACTGTTTAAATTTAGTTCAGAATAAGTACCCATGTTTAGGGAAAAATCAGTCACCAACTGTTAGGGAAAACATGTGAGTTTACCAGCAATTTTGAGGTAAAGGCTGTCATCTGATCAACTGACTTGGGAAGGGTCACTGCTCCTTTCCAACTGGTGCTGTCTTCCTGTCTGAATGGATTCACAGCACCTCTGGTGCTCTGTGGGCTCAGGACCAGTGGGCAGGACAGATAAGGACTAAGGAGCACTCCAGACCCCAGGCAGCTCCACCGCCATTGCCACCCTAAAAGCTTTTACCACAACAGCATTTCAAGAGCGGTTGACCTGCCCGGTATGTCAAACATATCTTTGCGTTCTGAGAAGGGAGGAAAAGAAATTAGCAATCATGACTCATTTTTCCATACAAGAATAAAAAGCCTTAAAACAGGGTGTGGGCATTCACTCTCATTTTCCTCTGACTATTAAGATTTCACAACATGTGGAGGTTGTAACCAGTCATCTTGGGATGGACTCTGGCCAGGTAAATGGTCTCACAATGGCTATGGAAACATCCATAGTGACTTTGACCTAAGCTTTTACAGCAGACCCTGGTATTTTATACTTCTCTATGGCAACTGAAAAATGCTTCTCGGTCTCAATTATCAAGCAGCACAAATTAGTAGGTAATTTGTTAAAAAGCAGGTTCCTTTATTAGATTAAATATTAAACCAAATCATCAGAATAATGTTGGGTTGTTTCACTTCCCGCTTTCTTGGACTAAGTACCTACTTGAAATTTAAAAATGGAAGGGATGAAAGCATTCTAAACATTTTTTTAACATTTACTTATTTTTCAGAAAGAGAGAGAGAGACAGAGAGAGCATGAGTAAGGGAGGGGCAGAGAGAGAGGGAGACACAGAGTCCAAAGCAGGACCCAGGGTCTGAGCTGTCAGCAGAGTCTGAAAAGGAGCTCAGATTCATGGGCTGTGAGATCATGACCTGAGCTGAAGTCAGACGCTTACCCAGATGAGCCACCCAGGCACCCCTGGGTTGAAAACATTCTAGAACTGGTCTTATAGTTGAAGCCTGAATGGTATTTGCAAAGTTTTAGCTGTGAGGACAAATGTCTGGGCCCCACTGTTGTTAGTCTGTATTTGAAATGAGATGGAGGAGAGAGGAACATATTATTTAGAAGAGAAAATTTCAAAATAAAATAATCTTTAAAAATGCATGGCTATTTTCCTTAGCTACCAGAAGACCATGACAAAAAATTCACCTCTGTTCATGATCACCAGGGTACCTCAAGAGTTCTAGGAGCAGCGAGACTACCTACATTTCCAGAAAAGAATCTGCATTCTGTTTGTTTCTGCTCTCTTCCAAATCTTTACAGAATATCATTTTGCAAACACATTTTACCACACACAGTGGAACTGGATTTCAAAGGAAGACAGTAATGTACTTCTGTGTCTTTGTCCCTTTCAGAATGGCTTTACCCCTCTTCATATTGCCTGCAAGAAGAATCGGATTAAAGTCATGGAACTCCTTCTGAAACATGGTGCATCCATCCAAGCCGTAACTGAGGTAAGTGGAGTGGGATTTCTAGGGTTCCCTGGATCCTGAGGCGAGAGCCTTCACAGCTGGAGCCCCAGAGCCATCCGCAACAGCTAGTTTTGCTGTGTATGTGGTTGCCGCTACTTTTGGAAGCCTTCACCCAAGGGGCTGCAAATTCAGAGGAGAGCAGACAGGTGTAAGGGGAAGGAGTGTAAACACATCTTTCAGAACACCTGCTTCATGTTCAGGGGTGAGTGGTGCCATCGCTGAAAGCATAGTTTACTTGAAATCCTGTAATGCGGTGCTTCTCAGATGGGGGTGATTTTGCCCCCTAGAGGCATCTGAAAATGTCTGCAGGTGTTTTCGTTGTGACAAGTGGATGGTGCTTCTGGTATCTAGTGGCTAGAGGCCAGATGCTACTAAATATTTCACAACGTGCAGGCAAGCCTTCTACAACAAAGGATTATCTGGCTCAAAATGTCAGATGTGCCAAGGTTGAGAAACCTTATATAACACCACCTCAGAGTGTTTGTAAACTGAGCATCACTCTCTCTAAACTCTCAAAATTAAGGAAACACAGAGTTGCTGGAGTTAGTAAAGGACGACTCAGTTTCTTTTGTAAAACTGACATAGAGCTCAGGAAAACATTCCACCAGGATCAGTGCTGAGCACGCCTGGCGTCCACTGCTCCAGACTCACCAACCTGCCCCACCCCCAGTCTGGTCTCCATAGATTCCAGCCAAGGCATTTTCCGGGACTGGACACCCTTTTGTTCCCCTCCCTATCTCTGTACCCTCCATGTGTCACCACCCCCAGTTTGCCAGCTCAGCTATTCCTGCACACCCATCGGAACAAATCTGGGGCCACTCGCCAGGAACTCCTTCACTACCTGGCCTCGTCGAGGAGGTCCTCCTCAGAGCACCGCTTCCTGTGCCTGTTTCCCTTAAAGCACTTATCCGGCTGCTTCACATATGACCTAGCCGCCCCACCGCCCCAGAAAGTGTAGGCTCCATCGGGGCAGGCCTGAGTCTGAGGGTCTGGAGATGCAGGCAACACAATGTAGACCACTCAGGAAAGGTCTGCTGAACACATCAGTAAAGACTAGAGCATGTGAGGCAGATATAAAATTTGAGGTCTAGTCTAGTGACTGTTGCTTTGCCTCAGTTTCTTACCTTCAAATATTTGTAACACTTACAAATCTAATGTTATTAAGTGGTTGAAAATATTATACTGATTTGCTCTTTTATCACTCCCATGTCTTTAGTAGGCAGCTGTTATTTTAAAAGCTTATTCTCAGTATATGGCAACCATTTTTAAAGATCAGAATGGGCTCTGATCTTTTTGACTGGTGTTTGATTAAATATCTAGAGATGTCAGCCACTAAGAAGGGTCCTCTGCAGCCTTGTACTCCTCAGAGCTTTAAAAGGCAAGCAGACCAAGATGAGAACATGCCTCATACATGTTCTAAGGACTCCCTCTACTGATGGAAAAAGGTGCCAGATTTTTAACACAATTCTACCCATTTCCTACCTATTTGAAGGCTGGCCAACCAGAATTCTTTCTCTTCTGCCTTTTACCTCACTTTTATTGGACAAAATACTTTTCACATATTTTTTGAGATTTCCCAAATTCCTGTTGAGATTGGATCTCCTTCTCATTCTCTTTTTAGAATTCATTAGCTATTTCTAGCCATACTAAATATTTTTGCCAAGGCATGATGTTCATGTTGTACATGGAATTAATTCTAAAAAGTTCAAACAGCATCATTTCATATATGAAGCATAAGGGTATGTATTTGTGTGTAGGATTTGAGACAAAAAAAATTTAAAGTCTTATCTAGTGATCATTGTATTATTTGCTTTAATTATATCACTTTAATTTCCAATATTCATAAGGTTAAAAATTAATTATTAAAGCTATTAATGTGATCCTCTCATTTATTAGAGGGTTGGCCTTGTGTTAAGTACCATGCTCTTTTGTGTATAATGGAATCATTTATTCTAAGTGCATCAGAATCATTTTTAAAGGCCAAGATAGAATCTGAAATAAAAGTCAACTTTTTACTAGTATGTCTGTAATCATACATGTCCCTCTCCCCACCTCCCCCCTACATACGTACTTATATGGATAAGGAAGTTTTGGTAGCAAAGGGGGAAAAACTTCAGTCATTTCCCTCTAATTTTTTCCCATAGTTCTTTATAAAATGTTTGAAATCTTTCTTTAGCGGATATGACATAGGTCCTTCATAATCACTGAATCTGTTTTAAGGAAATGATGATTACGTATTGACACATTTATCTTATAAAATCTGTGACAGAGTGGGCAATGTGCTGAGGCCTTCTGGTCTGATCCCTCGAGTGGTTGTGTTAAGACGGGTGTGGGTGGGTGCATGGAGTGCAGACAGGGAGGCAGAGACACAAAACCTTTTTATGATAAGTTCACAAAACAACATTTCCCTCTCTTCCTAGTCGGGCCTTACCCCAATTCATGTGGCTGCCTTCATGGGGCATGTAAATATCGTATCACAACTAATGCATCATGGGGCCTCACCAAACACCACCAATGTGGTAAGTATCCTTTTATCAAAGAGGGTCCAATTATGAGTATTTAAGAAACTGGTAAAGATTACCCTTATTTACTTATTTTTTATTATAATTAAATTCATTACTATTTACTGTGACTACTTGGACAAAATTTGAGAACACCTGCATTTTCCTTTACTTCGAAGGCAAGATCCAATCAATTGCCAGCTGGTCACGAATTGTTAGGACCTATGGGTTGTGTGCCCTAACCTTGCAGATGTGTTACTACTGGGTATTATGCTTTAACAAATAGCTTTTGTGTAGGGGAAGAATTTACATTGGAAGCATTTAAGAAGTGTTTCATGTTGAGGAGGCACTTCAAATTATCATTATTATAACTTCAAATAAATCCATAATAATTTTCTCTTTAGTGTGCTTGAACCTGTTTAACAAGCCCATGTTCATAGGTTATCGGATGGCATTGTTTTCCCACACTAATCATTGCTCATTTCAGAGTAAATATCACTCTAGAAGTGACTTATCACTCTAGATCTACATGTTGCATTTGACATTGTCTTACAGGATTTTAAGTTTGTCTTTGTAATAATATTAGCATACCAGACAACAAGATAACAACACTAGTTGATCTCATGAGCAGCAAAGCAGTAAAAATCAAATAAACCACATTCTGGCACAGAAAGGGCCATAAAGTCCTTCACACTCACTCGGAGGGTGAGCCTCCAGGAAGGCTCTATGTCTTCTAACAGCCCAAATGAGCACATCCATAAGATAGGAACAGACTCGCTTCTCAGCAGAAATATCATCTTTCCTGTTACTAATGCCAGAGAGAGAACGTTTCCTTTCATAAAGAGAACCCTGGATGATCTGGTAAACTGTATGCTCAATGCCTTTCCAGTAAACATACTAACGAGTTACATGTGAACTCTGTCCCTGTGTATCCTTCCATGGAGGTGGATGTCCTGTAAAGCAAGGCTCAATTTAGAAAAGGAATTTTTAGGTGGGGATCATTTATGTGGGAGAATAGATTTGCTCTTTATGATCTTTCATTTCTGTATATCCATGTTTTGTAAATTGTTTTCATTTTTTTATGAAATAGATGAATAGATAATCTGAATTACATTCTTTTTGGTGACAATGGGGGGAAGTGGTCAGGGTGGAGGAGTCCAGTGCCCAAGAAAATGGCCCCTGGATTAATGTCCAAAGACCAGGATCCTGGTCTGCTGAGCTAAAGCACAGAATGCAAACTAACAGCCACCAGCCAAGTCTGGCCCTCAGGTGTGTCTACATTGCCCTGGCAACATAGGGTTTCTGTTTTGTTCTGTTTGCAATTCTGATTTTGTGGTCAAGGTTTAAGAAGTATACACAAATAGCCAAACTGCCAGCTTTTGAAGAATAGGAAGGTGTGGCATGATATGGCTGGCATCAGGCACAACTACCAAAGCAGTCTGGAGATGCCAAGGAACAGTGGCCACCCTTGGGCAAGGCATGGGGCTCTCTTGTTGTCCCCTACTGCTTGGGGCCTGGGAGTACTCACCTTTTCGGCTGTGAGGAGGCCACTCTGATACTGCTGGAGACTAGGCGGCTCCCTATGGCTATGCCAATCCCTCTATCAGGAATCAGGTTGCTGTGAAACTCTTGTGTATTTCATTTCCGATCTTTCTTTGTTTTCAATAAGGAAGTGCTTGGGACTATTTTTTACTTAAAAAAAAAAAAAAGCCCTACAGCATAAGCATTATGCAAGAAAAATATGCCACCCTTTTTCAGAGCTTCCATTAATTACCTTTGGCTCATGTTCCCCAGAGAGGAGAAACAGCATTGCACATGGCTGCTCGATCTGGCCAAGCTGAAGTCGTGAGGTATCTGGTACAAGATGGCGCTCAGGTAGAAGCTAAAGCCAAGGTATGTGTGACACAGGAAAGCTTTTGCTCTACTTAAACCTATAAACACATGCATGCTCTCTTCCAGGGATACTCTTATAAAGTCATGACAAAAATCTCTATCCAAGTAGTATTGTAAAAAAAAATAATAATAATACACATTTGTCCATTCAATTATTTTACAAAATTAAATGGAAAAAAAAACTTTTTGTCCTTGGCACATTGCTGGTTTCTAACAGGCTTGAAATCAAACATAGAATTGGTCCAGAGTTCTTTGCACTCCATAGAGAAGGGTTCATGCACAAAGCTTCTAGAACAAGCATAATTTGGAAGCATGGTTGAATTATTTTGTTTGACTTATATGTCACCTGGCATGGCCATAAAAGGAAAAAGGAAGTTTTTACCTTTTCTTCACAACTTGAGAAGTCATAAACCCTAAGACTTGAATTGGAGTGGCTTTAGGGATTGCCTTTACTTAGAAGAATCTCTGGATTGAGTTTGACTGCTTCACTTTGCCTGTTATTTAGCTTCCAGAAGAAACCCACTTTTGGGGGCACGGAAGCGGGGGTGGGAGGGGAGGCAGGTGGCTCAGTCAGTTCAGTGTCCAACTTCGGCTCAGATCATGATCTTATGGTCTGTGAGTTTAAGCCCCACATTGGGCTCTGTGCTGACAGCTCAGAGCCTGGAGCCTGCTTCAGATTCTGTGTCTCCCTCTCTCTCTGCCCCTCCCCTGCTCATGGTCTGTCTCTCTCAAAAATCAATAAAAACATTAAAAAAATTTTTTAAAGAAACCCACTTTTCTTTCACTATTGAGATGGATAGTTGGTGTGGCTATCAAAATAGCAGTTCAGATTAGGGATCGTAAATAAATATGTAAATGTCTTAACCATTTAACTTAACCTTCAATATATAAATGGTCTGTAGTTTCTAGTTTCAGATTAAGTAATGAGAAAACTGAGACATATATGAAGCATTTTGTATACAAAATATTTCTAGACTTTTATAATATCCCCCCAACATATTTAATTTGACCACAACTGGTTTTTATCAACTTCTGTCAAAGCTCTCCAAAGCTTTTAACTTAGTCTTCTTAGGGGAAAATTAAGTCTACCCTTTCGTATTCATATTTTACCTGCTAACATATTGTGTGATTATATAATTAAAGTAAGTAGTGCAAATATAGCACAAAGTAGTAATATAACTAGTACAAAAGTACTAGTGTGGGAACAAACACAACTAGATCATTGTAAGCATAAAATCTGCAGATGAGCATAAAGATTGTAACATTCTGAGCACCAGACACAAGCTTTGGGTATCCAATGTACTGTGGTTCCAGTTAGTGGATTTTACAGAGGATCTGGAGACAGAGGTCAGCAAACATTTTCTGTAAAGAACTTGTTAGTATATATTTTAGGCTTTGCCACATGCCCCATCTCTATCACAGCTGCTCAACTTTGACCTTCTGGAGCAAAAGCAGTGATAGGCAGCTCTATATAAGCAAATTGGCATGTCCATGTCCCAATAAAACTTTATTTACAAACACAGGTGGGAACTAGATTTGGCCCCTGGATTATAGTTTTCCCACTCCTGATGTGGAGATAGTGGTTCAATCTGCCTAATCAGTAAAGCAGAATAAATAAGAAAAGCTATACTCTACCAAGGATGATAAGAAACCTCACATTTTCTGAGTGTTAACAACCTATCAAGCTTTGTATCTAGGAAATGATTTCACTCACAAGCTGAAATTGAGCATAGAATTTATAGTTATTATTTCATTAATGAGGCAGTGTGTATCATGATTAAGAACCATACTTCCTCAGCCAGACTGCCTGAGTTTGAACCTTAATCCATCATTTACTAGCTGTGCAGTGTTTGAGCGAGTTAATGAACATCTCTGTGGCACATTTCTCTTTCTAGTTTTTTCATGTAGGAAATGGAAATACTGACAGTCACAAGTGATAAGATTATTGCAGTAATTAATAAATTAAGGTAGATGGAGTACTTAGAATAGAGCCTGGACATATATATACTCAGCCAATGTTTAGTGGTGGTCATGACAGTAGTAGAATTACAGGAAATTTTTCTGTGACAATTATCAGTATTCTTCTTCCTATGACTCCACCAGTTCCTCTTATACTTCTTCAGTAGACCCTTTTGCTTTGACCTTGACCCTCATCCTACTTAGTTTTTCACAGCAGTCTTCTGTGCTCCAGCCTCTTCTCTCTACCTTCCTTAGTTAAAGTACTTACCTGAATTTTTTCACACTTAAATAGAGGATTTCTCTTTGGATGACCACCACGGGCATCTTTGGGCAAACTAGGAAAAGGTGCCTCTCCCACTTGGGGATAACCTCCTAAAGGTGCAAGATATAGTGCCTCATACTTGGGAGTGAATTGTAATAAAGGGTCCTTTTACTCTAGGCAGATACAGCCCATACCAGGTGTACACCTTGACAAGCAGAGGATAGGCTGGCTTTCAGCCCTCATGGCTGGGAGCCTTAGTGCAGCTACACCTGCACAATGCCCCAGCCTCCGCGCTTTGGACTACGACAAGGTGGCACCAATAAAATTATTCATTCCAGATGAGGGCACAATAACTGGTGGAGGTATAATACCTTTAGCAGTTTTAGTAGAATAAATTCCCTTACATCCCCCCAAAAAGGAATCATTAAGAGATAAAATTTTAACAAAATATGGCAGGTGGTGGGGGTATAATTTATAGATAGAACTGCCTTTCACACTTTTCATACTAATAGGTTACTCGAAGGGTATTTAAGGTGCCTAAATCCACCATCTCCACCTTTCTAAATGTTAAAGAAAAAGATAAATGGGATTCTTTCAGCATTGAATCAAAGAATCAAATGTGGCCTATGATTCTAAGCAAAGTTTGCTGAATGTTTCACAATGTCACCATTGTTTTCTCAGCTAACCAGCCTCGTATTTTAACCTTGTCATTTAGGATGACCAAACCCCACTCCACATTTCTGCCCGATTGGGGAAGGCGGATATAGTGCAACAGCTATTGCAGCAAGGAGCATCTCCAAATGCAGCCACGACTTCCGGGTACACCCCACTCCACCTTTCGGCCCGCGAGGGGCATGAGGACGTAGCTGCATTCCTTTTGGATCATGGCGCATCTTTATCTATAACAACAAAGGTACGAGTCTTGGAATCCTGTTGTGTTCCCCCAAGTCCATTCTCCTTACCATTCCCAGCCTGATAATAGGTGCGAGAACACACAGCAGCATCTGTCCTTGGGATCCCAGGATAGTCCTTAACGTGGCCAACAAAGACATGGAGTGAGGCAGGGTAGTTTGGGGTATGTGTGCTTGTCTTTTGTTTCTCAGTCCATTATCTTCCAAAGGACCATCAACTGATATCTAGATTAAAATGTTTTTGCACATTATTTGATAGCTTTAAATGGTGGTTTAAAAACACAGCCATAGATCTCTCCTGCTGAGGCCAAGGATACAAACCACTTTCATATCAGGAGGTGAATTTTTCTTAGATTATTTTTGTTTGGTGTTCTTTTGTTGCTGTTGTCTTGTATGATTAATGGTTAGAGTTAATGGTTTCTGATGCCTTAGAGCAATAACTTACCACTCAGTTGCTTTGTGGGTACAGATTGCAAAATTGAGAGCTCATGTTTTTTGGTAATACTATGTAAACCTAACAAGTGTGATAGAAAGATGAATTGGCCTATCACATGTCTTAGAAAACTAGAAATTGGTGCTTCACTCCCTTATCTGGATGCAGAGAAGTGTGATCAATGCACAAGATAATTACAATAATTAGAAATACTTGGAAAACTATCTGAATGAATAATGACTACCTCCAACTTTCACCCACTGTGACTCTTCAAGCTCATAAGTAGAGCTGAGATGCAGTTTCTGGATTTCATTTAATATATAAAACAGAGTAGTGAGTAATAAGGTTTTGAATGTCTTAGCCCTTCTACCATGCCAGCTGCCCATTGGCTTAGTTGGCTTTAGTCTCATGAAGTCAAATGTGTTGATGACCCTCCAGTTGCTGACTCATGCTTGGGAACAATGGCCACTATGCATGCTGACTAACTAATAGATACCCAGATCCTTGTAGGAGCAGGTTGCAAGGGGGAGCAACTACTCAACTCTCAGTACCCAACTCTTGCATTCTTACTGGGCTAGAACCATGTGTTATTATTCAGTTCATCTCTCGTGGCTAGCAGGCATGAATCTGCCTCCTACCCCTGAGGCCTGGCGCATACATAAAGATATGTGTATGTATGCATATATGCAGAAATTGGAGAAGAGGAAGAGAAAAAGCTCAAGTGATGGGGGAATATGGGAGGTCCAGACTTGTCCTGAATTTTCCCAAGCCTTTCAAACCCAAATTGGTCCTGATACCCAGTAACATATTCTTCCCAAAATGTGAAATCCCAAAATAGCTCTAGAATAAGCCCCAGATCTAGCTCTCCACCTTCATTCTGGTCAGATGCCTGATTAGTCCCAGAATTAGTGGCATGTTATGACTCAGTCAACAGAGAGAGAAAGATTAAGTACTCCTCATCCTGTTGATAAGGGGATTCTAGCTGTTGTCTTCCAGTCTTGGTCCTTAAATACAGGCTTAACTGTGCTTCATCACGAGAATAATTCATTGATTCCAGGAAAGCAATACCTTTGTGTCATTTCTCTTGCTCATTATTTTTGTTTCTTTTTTCAGAAAGGGTTTACTCCCCTTCATGTGGCTGCAAAATATGGGAAGCTAGAAGTAGCCAATCTCCTGCTACAGAAAAGTGCATCTCCAGACGCTGCAGGGAAGGTATGAGGCTGACCACCTTGTAGCAGACCCTTTCCATGGTAACAAAACGAGCACTTGCTACTTCACCACCAGCCCCTAAATTATGACTAGTCCTGAGTTAAGACGCATAGGATGAAGATCACTTTGGAAACAGAAGGTGAACGCTGGGGTCCAAGAATTGTAGAAAGCGGAATGCAACTTACACTCTGTGTTGAACCCCCACTAATCTCATCTCCTAAATCTAGACCTCTGGTGTTAAGACACTTTTGACACTGGTTGTTGTTTCTGCACGTGTTTTCAGAGCGGGCTAACTCCACTGCATGTAGCTGCACATTACGATAATCAGAAAGTGGCCCTCCTGCTTTTGGACCAAGGAGCCTCACCTCACGCGGCTGCAAAGGTACCTGTGATGAGACAGCCCAACGAGGCCAATGGGCGGTGCCCGTCGGTCTCTATATGTGCACCCACTCTGCTGCACCTGTAGCACCCTGCACCTTAGACATCATTTAAAAGACTCAGAAACTCCTCGGGAAATCTGTGCCTTTAGCTCTTTGGTCACCTAATGTGGTAGATGCTCAATAAATATTCACTTGCTAATTGATTTTCCTTAAAAATCCGGGACATCCTGGAGCCTGCAGAGGAAATAAAGTTGAAGTACCCTTCAGCCAGATGAAAAATATCAGCACAGCCTGAGGGAGTAAGAAAGTCTGATTTGTCAAGGCCATAAAATATGTGTGATATTTTCCTGGCCATAGAACATTGCCTTTGAGTTGTTTATTTCTGTTTAATAAAATAGGTTGGGAGCTTTTGTTTATGTGTTTTTATTATTCTTAAAAGTGTTTTTGACCAGTAGACAACCTACATTTCTCAGAAAAGAGATACATAGAGTATATGGCTTCATGATTCCCCAATATTGTGATTTAAGAGGCAAATCATAAAGAAGAATTTATTTGAAGATAGGTTCATAGAGTGCTGTCGGTTTCGTAAGCTCTCTGTTGCGGAGTGGGTGGCTATGACCTGAGAAACTGGAAGGATACAAACCACAACTTAATGCTGTCTGGTTGTTTCACTGAATACTATTGGTTGAAGGAACTCTTAGCATTATTAAGCTCTTTACATCTTTTTTTTTACTCTCCATTGTGGGGTAGCTACAGCACTCTCCTTTAAACTTAGTGTTTACATCGAATCTGTTGCATACACAGGTCAATGAATGGGCTGTTCTAGATTGCTCTGTGGACTTTAAGAGAGAACCTTTTCAGGTACCTTCTCCTTTTGTAGACTAGGTCATCTTTGACACATATTTCTCCTCAGAACCTCTTGTCCTATATGTCTTAATTATCTCCTGCCCCAGCTTCTCCAGAATGGTACCCAGTGAAATCTATAATTCAGAACCAAATTTTCTTTTCATCTAAATGTGGCTTTCCCTCAGTTTCTGATCCTGATAAACATTTGTTCTCTCATAAAACCATGCCTTGATGTTTGATAAAGCTTTATCTTAAAAAAAATGAATAGTAGCATTATTCATAGTAGCCATAATGTGAAAGCAACTCAGTTTCCATTGAAGAATGAACAGATAACTAAAATATGGTGTATACATACAATGGAGTATTATTCAGCCTTGAGTAGGAAGGAAATTCTGGGCACATGCTATAACATGAATGAGCCTCAAAGACCATATGCTAAGTTAAAGAAACCAGTCACACAGAAGGATCAATATTGTATGAGCTCAGTCATAGAGAGACAGAAAGTAGAATGCTGTGTGTTTAATGGATGGGGTTTCAGTCTGAAGATGGATGGCAGTAATGGTTGGAGAACAAGTGAAATGTAGTTTACTCCATTGACTATACACTTAAAAATGGTTCAGTTTTACGTAATGAATATTTTACCACAATTTTAAAAATGGAAAAAAATAAAATGAAATTTAATGAGTGTCTATTACATTTCAGTATATTTTAATATCCTTCTGGACCTGGGCCACTTATATTATAATAACTCCAGACTCTTGGTAGGCAAATAATTAATAAGTAAATTATTTGTTCCTCACATAAGAGTAAGATAATTAATAGGCAAATTATTCAGTCCTCACATGAGGGTAAGAATTTTGACACAACTAGTGCCAACCAGTTTAGAATTGACAGAGTTATAAAGTAGTAAGTGAAGCAAAATGAGTGCAAGCCACCCTTCCGTCCGTCCATTCCTTCTTTCAATCCACAAAGAACCCCTAAATAAGTCAGTAGTTGGTATATTTGCAGTTGATTTCCAGCTTCATATTTGTTAAACAAGACTTAATGTTTCCATGTCTGCAAAACAGTCTTCACAACAAAGCGTTGAAAAGAGTTCTAACAGCACTTAGCCTTTGGAGTAGCTTTTATAGCCAATCCCATATTGGCTTTGCTAAGATGTTACTACTTGCTGCCGCCGCACAGTTGCCTCATAAAGCCTCCGTAACCATCTCTGCCACATAGCTGATCATCCCCACTGTCCGAGGCACTGATCCTGCTTAGGAACTTTTTCTAGACTTTGATCCTAAGTAAAGCCTGTTCCTTCAGTTAAGGATTGGCTTCATTTGCTAGACAAGAGACCTAGCTACTGTTGTTTAAACTGATGAGGCTCTATTTTTCTCATTTATTATAAACAGTCTGGAGGTGGGCAGTTGTTGATGTTGGTCCAGTGTTTCCAGAGCATTAAGAAAAGTTCCTGATTTTTTTTTTCTTCCTTTCCTTTCAGAGATTGTTTTTGCCCAGGTTGCTAGGCCCTCTTTTCAAGCAACAGGCAGGAAAGAGAGTCAGACAATAGGGCATTCCCAGAAGCTCCTCCCAACCATTTCTCCTTACATGTCATTGGCCACTTCTTTCTGCAAGGGAAGCTAGTAAGTGTAGTTTTTCAGCTAGACACAGTGCCAACACTCTTATTAAAGAAGGAGGAAGAATGGATAAAGGGTAGGCAAATACCTTCCTTTACTCCAGGAAGGTTTAGCATTTCCGAATTCTGGCAGTGGTTAATATGAGGCACAAAGGCTCAAAAAGGCACAATTTGAACATATGGCTATACAGCAGTGACTTTAGTGTGAGCTCTTTCTCAGTCACATGCTGGGTTCTTAGGTAATGCTTTTTTGCCTTTTCTTCTCTTTTGTAGAATTGCCAAATTTTCATACTCATACATGTCCTAGAAACTTGATGTGAATTTGTAATGGGGGAGGAGGGAAGGTGCCAAAAACTTAGATGGGCTTCTGTCATCCATTTTCACCAGATCTATTTCCCAAGGCAGGACTCTGTGCCAGAAGGGGGATTGGCATGAATTCAGGTATAACCTGGGCACTCATCGTGGGAAAAGAATAATGAGCCTTAACTTATTGTCGTATTTCTCTTGCATAGAATGTGCAATCTATCTACTGATATGGGACAGTTGAGATTCTTGGAAAAAATATAAAGTATGATATAAATATATTACTTTTGGCAATTTAAAATTGCATTTCCTTTTATTTTTATCTTGAATTGCAAAAGCACACATTGCAAGCATTTTGTTCTCCACATCAAGAAGAAAAAAAATCTTTAAGGTTATTCTATAGTTGAATTTCTCACTATTTTATTTCTCTTCTGGTAAATGCATCTGTCCCTTTAGTGTGACAGGTAAGAATCATTTTACTTTCCAGAAATTAGGAAGTGTTTAGAGAAATCAGAAACTTCTTAAAGGTTTCAAGATGAAACTTTTTGTTTATTATTTGAAATATTTTTAAGTCCTTCTGAGATGAACTTTCCGTTCTAAAACAAATACCATGAACTGTTTTTCCTTTGCTTTGTACTTTCGTTTGTAGCTCAGGTAAGCGGCTCAGAGTAAATCCTCAGTAATAATGAGTAACTTGTCCAAAGTCAGCATGCATTACAGAGATGCCAAAGTTTCTCGTTTTAGTGTTCTTTAGGACCTAGGACTTTTGGGTGGAATCAGAAATAATCAAGAGAATTGTCACCTCTTGGAGGACATTGACCTGTCTTCAGTGGTTGAGAAGTAACTAACGTGAAGATTATGTCTGTAGCAAAAGCAAAAATAAATAAGACAAGAAGCTAAACTTGGGCTATCTTGCTGTTACTACTCTGATTAGCCAGTTTTAGACATATTGACTAATCAGATGACCTATTTTAGCACTGTTTCTGTGAATTTTGTCTTTTATGCAGGGGTGGGGATGGTAGTGAAACAGATCACCCCCTCCTGTCATTCGCTGTAAAGTTGGGCTCAGTCCAAAGCTCTACATTTGGCTCTGAAGGAGATCTCTTTAGGGTGTGTCTGCACAGAGGGGACAAATGTTTCCCAGGTCAGCTAGGGTTTCCAGATGGCAAAAGGTCAAAACTAAAAATAGGGATATAAAATCTTCTACCCTGGCCCATCTCGTTTGGCAGAGGCTGGTTTCAGAAGAGTCTGGAAGCAGCATTTCCACTTGCATGGATTGATATCCAATGGTTTAAATCCTCTAGAATTAATTATAGAAAGGGTGTTTCTCAAGTGAGAACCATTATCCTACCAGGACGTGCTAATGACTTAACAGATGAGGGTAATTGCAGTAGGCCGGCTGATCAGTGGGTCGCAGCCTCCATTGTCCTCTGTGTTGTTTCTGACCCATCTATATGGCCTGGAAAGAAAATGACTGAGAGTTGTCTCGATTTGGATTATTTTGCCAAATATGAATCCATGAATTCCATTTTTTTCTGTAAATCTTTTCTATTAAAAAATCATTCTTATTTTTCATTGGTATTATTTTATATAATAGGATTCATGCCCAAGTCAAAATATAATCTTGCATTTCTCTTAAATGACAGTAAGGCCAGACAAGGTCCCCTAGTGCAGGGGACCTTTCTTTCTCATGGCAGAAGACTCTGAAGGATCCTGAGGCACAGCTAATTACCAGTTTGCCCAAGAAATTAAGTTGCTGTACCTCCGATCATCAGGGGTCAGTCAAAACAAGGATCCCAGAATGTTCTGAAAGTTCTAGTAAGTTTAACTCAAATTCTGAGGATTCACCAGTCAGTCACCGTGAGGCACTAGTAGAGATACAAAGACAAAATGACACAATACCTGACCTCAACAAATTTGTATTTTAGTAGGGGAAACAGGTATACAAAGGAAAGGGTGCCACTAAATATCTCCAAGACTTTGGTTACAGTCAGTTAGGTTGAGGGTGGGTGTAGGTGGGGAAGGAGGAAATGAAACACTTCAGGAGAGCGTGACCCTTGACCTGAATCTTCAGCTGATAGATGCTGACCCCAAAGATGTGGTGGGGAAAAACATTCTTGATCGAATGAGACAAAATAGAAACATGAGCTGTATCTTATTTGGGAAACCAGTTCAGCTGGAGCATAACATAGAAACTAGAGCTTCATAAAAGAGGCAATCAAAGGGGCTATACGGGTGGATTATGGCATCTTGACTACCATGAACACTAAAAGTTTCAAATTGTTAGCAACAAATGACCATTAAAGATATCTATAAGGTAGAGTGATGGCTCCAAATGGCCATTATTGAATGAAAGGCGGAATAATGGCTCAGAACACGTCTATGGTACCACATTGTTTGTTGTTTCCTAGTTAAGTTTCCTCTCATTGCCAATTTAAATAAAGCAAGTAATTATTGAGCACCTACTAACATTAACTACCTGCAAGAGAAATCTCTATATTCCTTTTATAAAACCGGGGGTACTCTCAATCTCTGGCATTAAACTGTTGTATGTTTTCCCAATTTAGGGATGCGGGAGACCTTAGGGAATACATTAATGGCACAGCTTGATTTATCGGTTTGCTTATGTGATTATGAATTTTTAAACCCTCGAAGAAAATCACTAGAAAGGGAAGCACACTATTTGAAAGTGCATTGCACACATTTTTATCTTGTTACTGGGCATGTGACCAAGTGATTTATATTGACAGAATGGTTATACACCACTGCACATCGCTGCCAAAAAGAACCAGATGGACATAGCGACAACTCTGCTGGAATATGGTGCTGATGCAAATGCAGTTACCCGGCAAGGAATTGCTTCTGTCCATCTTGCAGCTCAGGAAGGACATGTGGACATGGTGTCACTGCTCCTCAGCAGAAATGCTAATGTGAACCTGAGCAATAAGGTAACCTTTTTTTTTTCTCTACAAAATGTACCACAAACTCTTCCCTCTCAGAGAGGTCACTAAGAAGCATGAAAAATCCAGGTCAAATAGAATATATAAAGTGTAATGTTGCACAAAGATGTACCAAAATGTTTTTTATTATAGTAAAGACTGAGAAAAAATGTTTAAACAGTAAGAGAATGGTTAATCAATAATTGTCAAGTCATACAACCAAATAACATATAGCCATAAAAATGAAGTCCATAGAGTTTTTCCTAATAATATGAAGTTTTGTTATAATGTTAATTCAAAGTGCCACATTGTTACCTTGCCAGAACCTGGCAAATAGTAAGTTGTAAACTGTAGCCTGTTTAGTCCACAAACATTTTGGCGTACCTATTCCTTGCCTATGCTATGCTACAGATATTATAGCTATAACTAGATGCTATACATGTATATATGTATGTATAAATATATATGCTATCCTATGCTATAGATATTAGAAAGAGTGCTGCCTTCAGAGAGTCGATTTTAATAACAAATTTAGAGTAGCCGTTTTATTCAATAGGTTGGAAAGGTTGTTAGTCTTTCCATGTAAATTGGCAGTTTCAAGGAACTGGTGAGGTCTCTGTTCCCCAATAGTTTCAAATTCCCCTGTCCCCATATTTGAGATCCCCACTATTAGTAAGAACTTTATGAAGCAAAGTCTAGCCCACAATTGGCCAGACACATGTTAATGAAGTTATAACCTCTCATTGCATGTATCAGAGAATTTGGATTTGCTAAACTGTTTATTAGTACCTTAAGTCTGAGGTCTGCTCAAAGCGCAGAACAGATGTTTCTAAGCCTTCCTTTCAGAGAACACAAAAGCCTGCAACAGTGCCCCCAAATTCTTGACAATACAAACTCCCTGGCTTCTTCTCTACCAGTTGGTGATAGCATGACCATAGCTCAGATATTGGAGTGGAGTTTCATGATAGGAATAGTTTTATGGTGCCAAATGACAAGTAACTTAATTTGTTTTTCATATATGTGGACTGTGTTTTGGAATCACAGAGGCTTTGAACCCCCTAGATGTTAATCCTAAGCCTGCCTCTTACTTGATGTATTCCTAGATGGGACAAGTTATGTGACTTTGCTGAGCCTCAATTTTGTCGTCTAGTAAATGAAGGTAACAATATTTACTTTGCAGAGATGTTCTAGAGATTAAGTGAGATAACATTCAACACCTTCTTCCTAAGAAAGAAAAAAATAGTTGTCTTGATTTTGGACTTCCTATAATTTAAGGAAAAGGTTATTCTGCACTAACCTGAATTCCCAAGGTTGTAATTTAGCAAATTCTGTAGACCAAAAGACATACATAAGAGAACAAAGAAGCCTTTTTATTTCAATTTTAATATCTTGAAAATCCTTTGTGTTATAGAGCAAGCAAATTTTTCATACTTTTTTGGTGTAACAATTTGATTTTCTCATATCTTTCTTTTCAAACATTTCTTTTAACTGTGCATGTCTGTATTAATAGGAATCACAGTGCAATTTCAAACAGCCGTTATAAACAGGACGGTTTTTGAATTTCAAGGGTTCAGATAGAAACCAGGCTTACAATAACTTGCCACAAAATTCAACTTGTCTTAAAGACAAGGTCGAAGACCTGGTCTTCTCAAGTTGAAGTACATTCTGGCATCCATTAGAGTCTATTTTAAGGGCCCAGAATACTGTACTTCACTAATTCTCTCAGAAGCAATATAGACCTTAACAATTGGTTAATAGGTCAGTTCAGGAGATTTGATACCAAAGTACAGTGTGACTTTTTTTTAATCCCCCAGTCAAATAAATAAATAAAATTCTCCAGTCAACTAGTTGCAATATATATCCAGCCTTACATTCACCTGAAAATTACAGAAGTATTTTAGACTGAAAATATTTCAGAATTTCTCAGTGTTTATACACTGGATATTAGCAAGGACATTCTGAGGACCCCATGACATAGTAAACCAGGGAGACCTAGACATTGCCGGCCATCCTCCACAAAAAATCTCTACATGAGCAGAGATGCTTCCAGGGAAATTTTAAAAAACAGATGGGCTCGCTTCCCAGGAGCACATTATATGTGAGGAACTTCAAGAACTTCATAGTATCTAGGGATGATCTAATATGAAGGCCTTTGTAAATCTTTGCTTCCTTCCTCAGTTGCCATGTTCCATATAAAGTATGAAGTAAGCCCCACTGTGAAAACAGAAAATGAACATAACTTTATTATTCAATAAGGAAACTCTGACCATTTTCGGTCAGTTTTTCCTGAACTGCCAGTCTTATAAACACCAGTCAGTGTCCCTCCCTCCCTTCCTGTTTACATCCCCACTTAACACGACATTTTATTTCCTTGCTAAAAAAACAGATACCGAAAGAAAGATTTCGCTTTTGTGAAAATGATATTGAACTAAATAAACATCGCTTTCACTCATTTCTTTTCTGACTAGTTAGGGACAGTTCCCAGTAGCTTTAAAGAAAAGAGACCATAAACCCAAGTTACTAGTGAAGTGCTAGCGTTTGATTTGACAGTTTCACTTCTGATGTTCCTGCTTTTCCACATGGATTTTGCAAACCACAAGTAGCTCTATTCCTTTGTACTGCTAATAGAATATTAAACAGGGCTGTTGATATTCTGAAATAATGGTGTTCTCCTGTTCCAAATAAACACCACTTTTTAAAATGAGAAATGACTGAAACCTTATAAAAGATAAACAGGTAACTTTTGAACTCAAATGGGGCTGTTGTAACCATCACATTATTTTTTTAAATCTTTTTAATGAGGGTGGTGTCTGGGTGGCTCAGTTGGTTAGGTGTCTGACTTTGCCTCAGGTCATGATCTCATGGTTCATGGGCTGGAGCCCTGCCTTGGGCTCTGTGCTGACAGCTCAGAGCCTAGAGCCTGCTTTGGATCCTGTGACTCCCTTGCTCTCTCTGCCCCTCTCCGACTTGTGCGTGGTCTCCCTCTTTCTCAAAAATAAATAAGTAAACTTAAAAAAAAATAAAATCTTTTAAATCAAAATCATGAACAGAAAATAAGCTTCTCTTTATCATATTTTATCCAAAGATGTTTGCTTTTTTCTTCTGATTTAATCATCTACTGATTGATTCAGTGCTAGATGCAAGATGCTAGACACTGGTTATAAAAAGATTAAAGATACAATATTTGCCTCAACAAGGTCACAGTGGTTTGAGAAAGACAGACAAAGAAACAGTTTAAATACAGGATTATAGGGGCGCCTGGGTGGTTCAGTCAGTTAAGTGTCCGGTTTCAGCTCAGGTCATGATTTCAGGGTTTGTGGGTTCGAGCCCCGCATTGGGCTCTGTGCTGACAGCTAGCTCAGAGCCTGGAGCCTGCTTCAGATTCTGTATCTCACTCTCTCTGACCTTCCCCTGCTCATGCTGTCTCTCAAAAATAAAATTTAAAAAACATTTAAAAAATTAAAAAAAGTAAATACAGGATTATAATGGTCTTAATATAGGGGAGCACATAGAAGGTCTGCACATAAATGCAACAGTGAGGCCATTTCTGAGACAGGGATGTAGAGAGAAGCCCAGGAAGGCTATCAGTGACTCCATGCCACAGGTAGAGTGGGTAACCCATGAGGCAGCATGAACACAGAGGAACAGGGGCACAGGCCAGAATACCTTTCCCAAACTTTGCTGAGAAACACTCAGTAAAGTATCTTCAAAAGTCTTGAACGATCTCAAACTTAGAGTAGGTGACTGTGACACCTCTACAAAATGTTATGGCTGAAAATATTTATTTCCTCTAAAGTAGAACATGGAGGGGGTGGGAAGTGGGTGAAACAGGGATTAAGGAGTGCACCTGTTGTGATGACACTGGGTGGTGTATGAAGTGTTGAATCAATATATTGTACACCTGAAACTCATAGAACACTGTATGTGTACTAACTGGATAATTAATAAATAAATAAGTAAATAAATAAATAAAGTAGAACATGGAACATTGTTCTAAGATTATGTCAGTGTTGGGTGGTGCCAGTTTGGCCCCAGCTTATTTTTCTTGGATTTCAACAGAATTTATCGGTCCTCCTTTTCATATTTCCTCTCTTTTCCATTTGAGTGGGCTTCCTCCAAAATTCCATAAACATTTAAAAAGCCGAGAGCAAATGAGTCTTCCTGAGTTCTATAATCTGTTTGGTGGGACGGCAACCCCTGAATAAGTCACATTTTGCATCGAGAGGACTCTGCCACCCCTGGTGCTGCTCCTGACTCTCTCCCCTCGTCTGACAGATGCACCTGCGAGGCTCCCATTGCACAGATGCTAGAGGAAGATAAGGAAGGCCTCCAGGACTCAGATACTAACTTCTGTGCTCATACTGGGGGAAAGAAAACAATCCGCAAACACTAACACCAAGTCACTTTCTCCTAAATATTATTCATGAAAAGACACTTTACAACTACAGAGGTTTTTAAACCAGAGTACAGTCTTGGTGATGTTTTCTTGGCCATTAGAACAACCAGGTAGCCTGCACGTTCTGTGGTAGACTCAGTTTCAAAGGTTCAGTCTTATTAAACACATACACCATTTAAATTACCTGGAAATTCTCATGGCACAACATTCATTTTGCATTTCCCAGGCCATCTTTTCTACCCAAAAACAATATACAGAACACATTTATCAGCCTTGGGTATTAATATTTGGTGGAGAAAATATTATTGTCATATGTCAATACTTAATTTATAATGGTTTTTTCTTTTAATCCTGCTAAAACTAATGCCAGTGGTCATGTGTTGAAATTCATGCATAATTTTGCAAAACAAAAGGCTCTAGAGGGTCTTTCGGGTAAATATTTATTTACTTATTTTTAAGTATAGCTGTGATGCAATCTCACATTAGTTTCAGGTGTACAACTTGGTGATTTGACAAGTTTGTACATTATGCTGTGTTCACTGCAAGTGTAGCTGTCATCTACATCTGTCCTGTCACAGCACTTCTACAGTATTACTCACTGGATTCTGTATGCTGTGCCTCCTGTTCCCACGGGTTACCCATTCCATATCAGGAAGCCTACGTCTCCCACTCCGTCACCCATTTTGCACAATCTCTCACCCCCCCTTCCATGTGTGGCAGTTTGTTTTCAGCATTAACAAACCTGATTATGCTTTTTGTTGACTCATTTAAAATAAACAACAACAAAAACTTTTTTTATTAATTCAAATATTTTTTTCTTCATGGAAGTATTTCAAGGCAAATCCCAGACATTATATCATTTTATATCATTTTTTTAAAAAGCCTCTGATTTTAAAAAGCAAACACTGAAGTATATAGTAGGAAAATGGTATGATGTTTGGGATTTGCCTTAAAATAATTCCACACACAAAAAAGAATCAACAAGAAGTAGGGCTGGATGAAGCAAATACAGGAAAACCTTAATAATCGTAGAGTCTGTGATGAGTACACAAAGTTCAGTCCATCCCCTCCACTTCTGAGAATGTTTGAAATTTTCATAAAGCCTGCATATAACAGTGTTGCTACAGTGCTAATATATAAATATATTTTGTAGATTTTTTTTATAAAACAATTCTAGGTTTGGGCACCTGAGTGGCTCAATCAGTTGAGCGTCCCAGGTTTAGGGTCATAATCTCACAGTTCATGGGTTTGAGCCCCACTTTGGGCTCTGTGCTGACAGCTCAGAGCCTGGTGCTTGCTTCCAGTTCTGTGTCTCCCTCTCTCTGCCCCTCCCCCGCTCATGCTCTGCCTCTCAAAGATAAATATTTTTAAAATGTTTTTAATTTAAGAATTCTAGGCTTACTCTCCTAGAATTCATAAATCTTTGCTCGTCCATGCCATGTGTGCTGTATTGCCTTCTCTAAAATGACTGTACTTTGAATCTTTTGCAGAGTGGGCTGACCCCCCTCCACCTGGCTGCTCAAGAAGACAGAGTGAATGTGGCCGAAGTCCTTGTAAACCAAGGGGCGAATGTGGATGCCCAGACAAAGGTATACAAAAAGAATGTGTTGTTTGGTGACTCCTTTATGGAAACAAGTATAATTTGGTAGGGGGAGAACAATTTTCCATCATATCTTTTATACACAGCATGTCAAACATCTATCTGTGCAAGGGACACCAGAGGCTCTGGTTACAGTGTCCCAGAGGCTTTTCTCTTTAGTGGCCTGGGCACTTTATCCCAGCTGCCTATAGATATCTACCCACGTTAATAGTATTGGTCCTTGTTAAAGCACATCAGTCCTTCAAGGACAGAGTGTAAAATATTGGACTTTTTTAAGCTTTTGTATCTGACTTTAAAAATGCATACAGAAAAATTGATCAGTAATTTGTTACCTTTAACTTTGTTCAGACATAGTCTATAAAAAGAAAAAGGATAAATAAATTTTATTCAATTATTCCTCACTTGCTAAAATCCTCATGGTATGTGTGGTCACTAGCCTCTCCCTCTCTCTCTCTCTCTCCCCCTCCCCCTCTCTCTCTCCCCTTCTCTCTCTCAAATACCTCTCTTCAGAAAGAAAAGAATACTGATTAATATCTTATAACTCCACAACTCCAAACTCAGATAAGAAAAATGGATGTTTTGTTGTCTTCATCAGACGTAGGACTTCACATTAATCCCATTTCTCTGAGCATTTTTTTCCTTTGGCACTCAATTTTGCTACCTCTTCATAGCAAACTCATTTTATCTACTCTAAAATATAACTGTTCTTTCTGTGTGTCATGTTTTTGACAAAATGAATGTTTATTAAATATTGTGGATACAGGGGCACCTGGGTAGCGCCGTTGGGTGAGCATCTGTCTCTTGATTTTGACTCAGATCATGATCCCAGGGGCGTGGGATCAAGCCCTGCATTGGGCTCTGTGCTATGCATGGAGCCTGCTTGGGATGTTCTTTCCCTCTCTCCCTGCCCTTTTCCCCAGTCTTGCACATACGCTCTTCTCTCTAAAAAGAAGAAAAATTGTGAATACAAACATTTTGTATATAATATGGGTAGATTCTGAGGTGTATAAATAAATACTGAAGATATTAACAAATACAGAAGTATTACCAGGAACTAGCCAAGTCAAAAGATATTCAGCAGCACCTGGGTGGATCAGTTGATTGAGTGCCTGACTCTTGATTTCGGCTCAAGTCATGATCCCGGGGCCTTGGGATC